>NC_141138.1:114657057-114808932 GCF_053477565.2 Lygodium microphyllum
TCACCAAGTGGGATACAGCTCTTGCAGAGGCAGTATGGATTGGACGTGTTGTCCAAATATGGGATGACAAGCTGTAAGCCTATTTCAGTTCCTTTGGAGCAGAATGTGAAGCTGAGCACAGATGCAGGTGAGCTTCTAGAAGACCCTACTATGTACAGACGCATAGTAGGAAGTTTGATTTATATGACTATTACCAGGCCAGATTTGAGTTATGCTGTTGGATTGGTAAGTCAGTTTATGCAGGCTCCAAGGAAGCCACATTTGGATGCAGCTAAACGCATACTCAGGTATGTGAAGTCCACATTGCAGTATGGACTATTTTATGAGACTGGGGTTCAGATACAGTTGCATGGATACACTGATGCTGATTGGGCTAGTAGTATTTCTGATAGACGATCTACCAGTGGATATGTGTTCTCCTTTGGGAGTGCTGCAGTCACTTGGAGCAGCAAGAAACAGCCTACAGTTGCCTTGTCGAGCACAGAGGCTGAGTATAGGGGTGCAGCAATGGCTGCATGTGAGGTAGCTTGGTTGCATAAGCTACTTTATGATATGCACCAGTCTACAGATGGGCCAGTTGTCATTTATTGTGACAACATGAGTAGTATACACTTGGCAAATAACCCTGTCTATCATGCTAGAACAAAGCACATTGAGGTGCATTATCACTATGTGTGAGAGAGGGTTTTACTAGGTCTTATTGATCTAGTTTATGTCGGCACAGAGGATCAGGTAGCTGACATATTCACGAAGGCATTGGGCGCAGAGAAGCTGCGCAAGTTTAGAGACCTGCTTGGTGTGCAGGAATTGGGATTGAGCTCGAGGGGGAGTGTTGAGATATCGAGCTCCACTCGTGATACGCCAGGGTGACCATTGTGTATTTATGTCACCGACTTGTCAGTTGCAGATGCGGTTGGTACACCGCCCCTGAATAATAGCTACATGATAGCTATCCTTATCTACTCTAGTTCATGGCTCAGTTAGTATGCCACCTTAGTTAGTTGAGTTTGGTTTGAGACCCATATCTAGGGTTCTTCTATTTCTTTGTACTTGAGTTCTTTTGGCTTACACAACTAAGAAGAGGAAAACTGTTTTCAGCCTCCACCCTTTGTGTATTCCCCCATTGTGCAAGCAAGAAAGCTACAAGTGAGACTCCTTTGTTCTCTCCCACAATCTTGACACTTTTTTCTCTACACGTCCAACGGTGAACTGTTGCCTTCTCTTCATCAAATACACACTGTGAGCTCTATTCAGAGTTTTCTTCTCTTCATCAAATAGTAACCCACCAGAGGGCACAACATGTTGAGTTTTGCTATTTTGACATGGAGAATAGCTAGTGATTGCTTAGAGCACAGGGTTTCATTAAGAAATGGAGAGATTCTTTTGAGTGAGTACTACCTACAGAATCTATTGCCTCCAACACAAAAATTCCAAGGGTTGCAAGCCGTCATAGAGAATGATGGTGGAGCAAACAACGTCACCGTGTCTCCAAGATGGGATCATCAAGGGCATGCACACTATCTGATTGATAGTACATTATCAGCCACCTACTCTATCATGCACTCAAATGACTATGTGTACATCTCTAATAGTATTGAGTCAATAGAAGATGAGATTGACAACTACATTGATTGTACTCCTGGTTGTAGCAAATCAAATCCAGTGTGTCTTGACATACCCTCAGATAAAAAGAAGGATGTTGATGAAGTAACAATTTCAATAGGTGCATGCAATGACAGAGGGATCCATAAGGATCTACATGACACAAATGTCGAGAAGGACCTATGTGTGGGCAACCAAAGCAAGGACTTATCTTCCTATGATAACTCCATTGTAGCCTTCATTGAGGAGAAAGCTAGAACGGGTAGATAAAAAAAATTACTAGCACTCTGTGGACCTCCACGAAGGGTGATAACATAAAATTTATGCAAGAAAAAGGCACAAAATGTGGTCTACATCGGCAAAAAGAAAATTCAAGCAACTATCATTGATAATATTCTTTGTAATTTGCCATGGTATTTTATTGGGTCCACATTGTAAAGCCATGAGCATGAGAAGTAGTGTGTGTGTTTTGCAAAATTTGAAAGGTTTTAATGTTTCAATGTTCATAGACCTCCTTTCTAAGGTCTAAGAATGCTCATGTAAAACAAACCCTTAAAGGAATATGAAAAGGTGGAAATGAAGAGCCATGCAATTTGTGGAAAAAGGTGGTTTGGGGAGTTACAACTTCTCTTCCTCTCCTTTATCTAGCTACTTGCACGTATCTTCTTTTCTCTCTTGCATTGGCACAACTCTTGCTCTCTTTCCTTTCTTGTGATCTCTTGCTTTATCTCTTCCATGGAAGAAGGAGAGAGTGAGGATGAAGATTATGGTTATATTTATTGTGTGCTGGATTCTTGTGTGTGTATTAGCATGGCTTCTTGTTGAGAGGAAGGGTGTTTCTTGCAGATTTTTGAGGGCACGGGCATTGTAGATGCCACCATGAGGCCTACTCTCTTGGTAGACTAGGTGCTGTTCTTGGGCTGTTCAGGTGGATGAGCTCCCAATCGAGTATAATGGTACAATTGCTTTTGAGCTTCCAGCCACACATAGCGAGAAACGAATGATGGGTATGGAACAAAAATATGATGGTCACCTGTGGTTGCGGCCCTCACAAACAAATATGGCAATTGAGTGCACTGTGGGCTTGAGCTATTGTCTTGGAAGTCTTCAATGTCTCAGGATCACTTGTCCTTACTACATAACCGAGGGAAAATACAATGATGTGTTTTTCCATGGTCACTTGGATAGAACTGTGAGCATGGGTTATCCTGCAAGTGAGGGAAACTCCAAGGTAACATGTCACTATTGTCAAAATGTTGCTACTTGTGTAGCCATTTGCAAATGCATGATCTATTATGTGTTGCCACTGGATCCTACAATGACACGTTTGGTGATCCATGTTGGGGAGCATGCTCACAATGTTCAACAAGGCACAAAGAGGGAAACCCTTGACAAGGTGCGGAGGCTTGTGAGCATGGTCCTAAAGATCGAAAAGGGAGGCCCATGAAAAATACAAATGCTAGTCACTCGACAGATGTTGTTTGAATCTTTAATAAAAGAAGACGAGTCAGAGGCGACTAAGGTGGACCTTAATCATTTTCTAGAAGAAATGATGCCACTTGTGCAGAATAAAGGGTAAGATTGTGCATTATTATTTTCTGCTTACAATGTATGTCTTGGATTTGAAATAACCATCTAATAAATACATAGGTTCAAAGGCATTGTTTCACAAGAGAGAGCCAAACAAGGTCAGGTGGTTGGTGATGGGTATGACAACATACTTCTTTTGCAAAAACGTTGCGTCTTCCCATTTTTCCATGGAAGTAGATTTCTCGGACAAAATGATGCCAAGGAGAAGTGCTACTTGTTTAAAATGTCCACCAAGGGACCAGCATCAGGGGTGGACTTAGTGAATCGTATGAGGCGAACAGGGACTAGAGATTTGCGATGTGCATGGGTGCACTTTGATCATACCCATAGGATTGATGGGTGGGCAACTATGTCTTGTTCAATTTATGATCATGGGTATGTGGCAACATAATTAAAGCTTGTATTGAAATTAAATTGTTGTTAATGAACACTATACTAATGTATCAATCATGAACTAGCATGAGAGCATTACAAGTAATTGCAATATGTGAATTTAAAGAGGAGGACGAAGAGTCTCAAATCCTGTTTTGGAGAAATTTGAATTCTGTCATGGTTCAATGTGGCCATGTTCCACCTGACTTTGATGGATTTATGTCTGATGAGGCAAGTGCAAATTGGATGGCAATAAGGGCTGTGTACAATGGAGGACCTCATAACATAATGGAAGGGAGGGAGCACTCTTGTCTTTTTCATTGGGAGCAAAGTTTGCAAAAGCATACCAAGAAATTAGTCACTGTGGATAAACAAATGCATCACATTGAATTGTGTGAAGCATGGAGGCTAGCAACGACAACTCAACTAGCCTCACTTCGGGCCTATGTTATCCGAGATTGGTGGGCACGAAATGTAAACAAGGAACACATCAAGGCTTTGGATAGGTGGTTGAAATGGTGGGAGCAAAGAATTGCCCACTAGGGAGGAATTGAATCTCATGTAAGTGTGTCGTTTTTTCCAGCTCATTAAGATTTGTTGCACAATGTAGCAATGGGGAGAGCTACTGATTCTATTTTTGGATTTGACTCCGCAGGCTAACAAAAGTCCTTGGGAACATGCTCAAATTCCAAGCATAAACTTATCAGAAAGTGTCCATGCTAGTTGGTTAGCAGGTGAGGGTGGAAAACGAAAGATATCACTTTAGGATGCATGTGTTAGTGATGTTTTGAATGTATATATTCAATGTGCAAAGAGGTTGGGCTATACCACAGGGAGGTTTATTGGATCTGGGCCTTCTATGGAGTCTTTGTTGGCTAGTGCCAGCAAAAGGGAATCCCCAAATCCCACCTTTGTTGCACGTGCGTTGCAAGGTGTTGTAGTTGGAAGTCCTTTGTACAAGGAGCCTATAATGCAAGGTGATAGGGAGACTGTGCAAAGAAAAAAGAAGGGAGGTGAAGCAAAAGTAAGTTCTCATAGACCGGGGTATGTGATGGAGTCAAGGCAAAGGAAAATCAGTGGGGCAGGCCGCGGAGTATACAATTTGATGATGGAAAGATGGAAGAGATATGTATCCAAGAGGATGAGGAGATACCAATCAAGCCCTTTGCAAGTGGAGTAAGTGCACCAGATGCGGGAACATCAACCCACGTAGAAGAGGTAGAAGTGGCACATGAGGAGTGGGCTTTACGAAGGACACCACCTAACTGTGTGAGAAAGTGTTTTGGTATGGAGGGTAGAAAGAATTGCAGCAGCAAATTATAGAGTCGAAAAGTGGGGTTAGTCGCGCCATGCTTTTGGTCTGAGAGAGCCTATAAGAACAAGGCCATTGCACAATGGATATGGTTCTGTAATCATGATGTCAAGCATACAAACGCTGTGCAGAAACAAGTGATAGCATCACCAATTGTTCCATCTTTGTGGCCAGTTGATATAGGAACAAATATATCGAAGGAAGAGTGTAGCAGCCTAAGACAGACTGGTTTCAAGTTTGCCTACTTTACAGCACCACCAAGGAACGAGAAGAGCAAACCTCCTATTTCTACAGAATGTGGTTCAAGCGGGAGAAGACGCAAGTGGAGACATGGAATTTCCAAAGATGCACAAAAGAGAATAGAGGCAGCTGGTTGCATGGTTGTGACATTCTTGGAGGAAGTAGTGCAACTTGAGAGACAACATTCAGTATTTCGAGTCTTGACAGAGAGTTGTTATGATGTGCACATCAAAGAAGAGCCTAGGGTGCACTTGTCCTGATTTTCAAAAAAGAGAATCTACCCAAAAGGCATTTCTTGCTTGCAAACATATGTATTATGTGTACATGCATATACTTGGCCTTCAACCTAAGGAGCACATGGCTATACATCAGCCTGCACTAACTCCCACTGACCTTGCCTTTGTGTTAGGGCAAACACATAAGATATGCCTTGTTATGTAGGAAGCCCAAAGTAAGCATGGCTCATTCATTGTTCTAGCCAACTCATCATCATGCACTTCATTAGGGTGTGACATGTCCTTTTTGTTACATGAAGATCGATCAAGGCGTAGCAATCTTGGAACCTTTCTAGATATTGTACTCCTTTTGGGTAATGCAAAACTTTGGAATGTTATTATTTGTTGTGATTATTCAGCACCATTGCTCCCTTTACTGTGAATGGTTTAGTATTCTGCTTGGGAGCTCCCAAATGATGATGCATGCATGATGCGCAATATATGTTTATGTTAAAGAAGAGCAATAGTGCGTGATATGTCGTTTGTAGAAAGCATCCAAGGTTGTTTCAAAAAGCTCTAAAAATAAATTTCAATTGCAAAAGCACAAAATCAAAAGTTCGCAAAAATAACACACCCCCTTATTACCACCAGTAAAGTTCTCCAATGTCGACGTCTTAACCTTCTTGCTATTAGCAGATTGGAATTGACCTTGGGCTCTTTTTGCATAGCCCCTAGTTATATTTCTACTTTGGAACTTATTATTCTGAGGCTTATTGTTTCTTGATTTGGACTAGAGTTCCTGTACAATTGGTCTTGCCCTTATCAATGAGTCTTGGAGGTCGGATGGACACATTGCTTCAAGCTGTGTGTTCAAGGGATCATCCAATCCATGGAAAACTTGGATGCTTACTGTGCAATATCCATAGATGGTGCATACTTGAGAAGTGTTACAAACTTCAAGTAACAGGCTTCTAGTGTCATTCCAAGTTGCTTTAGACCAAATAATTCATTTATCTTTTGCATGCGGCGGTATGCTTGCGGGAGATATTGACCTTGCACTGCATCCTTTAATATGTCCCAACTAATAGATGCTTTCGATATTCCTTGTTCTTTACACCATTGTTTCCACCAAATTCTAGCTTCTCCTCTTAGCTTTAACTTGCCGATCATTGCTTGATTAGCTAGGGTTTTTCCAATAGCAATGAAATAATCTTCCATGGACTTGACCCATATTTCTGCTTCAATGACGTTGTTGCCTTGGCCATCAAACTCAGGTGGTTTGATTTTCTTAAGCATGAACTTTTTTTCTTGGATCTCAATAGCATTAAGGGTAGGAATAGCTTCATATGGTATCGAAAAATTTTCTCGAGTCAGCTCTATGAATGTTATCATACAATTTGCTCGTATCTTTTCAAAAAGAGAAATCATTTCAGAAGGATAGAAATACTTTATATTAAATTTTCAATGAAGGTTACGTCATGATAGAGTTTTCTGAATTAACTTTAGGAATCTAACCATGGATTTTAGATATATCTACTGACTCGTAATTATTAATTGCTAGAATGGTAACCGATTTCATATTTAATGGATAGACAAAACCATTTATTTTGTTGAAGGGGAAAAATACATGGTTTATTTTGGGATAGCTTGTTATTTGGGAGAGAAATTTCCTTAATACAATCTAAACATGGCATTTGGATACATCAATTGGGTAATAATCAGGATTTGAAGAATGGATATCTAAAAATAGTCACTTTAAAGGAAGATTAGAAAGTCCATATTTGACGTAGTTGTGGCGTTTAGAGTGACCAACAACTATAATTTGGTCCGTTGGGATGACCTTTGTTGTTTCCTTCATAAATATATTGATTTAGTTTAACCTCCCGACCTCTAGTGAATAAAGTTGAATTCACTCTAGCTTCATGGAATAAATAAACCTTTACAACTTTGAGGTTTTCCATCCATCTTATCCTCTTAAAATTGGTCTGAAGGAAGGCAAGACGGTTTGCGTTCTTGTAACCAAGTTTCTTGGCCTTAACTATCAAAGCTTCTACATTAAACTATATCCTTGACTAATTTCTTCGGGTTCATTCTTAATTGGTAAAGGGTTGTTATCCACACCCGTGACTCCGTTAGTGACTCTTGTGCTTGCAACTCCAATTGTTGCTTCCATGTTAGTAGGGTCATTCGCGATTTTTACTTTTGAATTCTTTTTCTTCGAGGTCATGACGAAAATATGATTCCTAGAAGAAGAAGAACACAACAATAATATCGATTAGTAAGGGTTTAAGGCTCTCGATGATGATGATGGTTATTGCAGGATTCAATGGTGTAGGCCTCATGGATGGTTCTTCTTGCATCGTGGAGAGCAACACTTCTATCTCTCTAGTAGACGGAATAGGGAAAAGAGTAGAGGTATGACTTCTAGCTACATTGATAGAATATGATAAAGTTCTTCAATGTCTTCTCTTCTCAGATTAGAGTAGAAGGGGATGAGAAACCTTCAGCATATCCCCTTCTTTGGGTTGAATGGAATGATGCCTCTTTGTCTCACGAAATAGAGTCTCCTCCTTCCCGATCGGCATTTGGTCCTTGTCAAGATTGCTCTTGTCTCCCCTTCCTGGTGATCCTCAGGCCCTCAATTTATAGTTTTGCAAAGGGGACGGGGTAAAAGAGAGGACATTTGCTTTTTAGCATTTTTTGATGACAAAGAGAGAACACTTTATTTTAGTGCTTCTGATGACATCATTGATGACATCGGAGAGAGAGTCCATTTTTGTAGCACGAAGATAAAAATTTATGAATACATGGGCAAGCACCACATGGCACGTCGTCGAGCGTCCAAGGCGGTGACTAAGGTAGCGACCAAGTCATAGACCTTGGCATCTTGGCCTTGGCATACTTGGCAGCGGGCTACAAAGGCTTCGTTGGTGCCGTTGAATGTGTGTGAGAAGCTCCCACTAGCTTGTAGGAAAATCTTCTTGGGAGGTCACCCATCCCGGCAATGTCATCACCCAGGTGCACTTAACTGCCAAGTGACTATCCACTAGGCTAGTTCTTTTTATTGTTCTATACTACAAACATAGTTTTAATAAGCTAGTCTTGGGAGGGTCTCCCAAGTCTTTCTTCCATGAACTAGCATATAATACCTCATTAATAATACTAATTATCTTCATAATGAGAGTTAGTTTCATAATTAGAGTTGTTTTTTTTTTAAATTTACAATGTAAATCGATTTTCTTTGGAATGTATACACACATTAAAGTAAACTAAGTAATGGAGACATTACACCTAAGGAAAAGTAGGTCATTGGTAACTTGTTCATGATGCTATATTGGCCCTTGTGACTCTACCTTTGGGAGAACTTCTTAGGAAAAATTCAACCTTATGGTAAGTGCTGAAGTAGTGGATAGAAAGACCAAATGAGCTTGGAGCAATTGACTTGTCTCCGACCATGACACAGCCACACAAATACACAGCTTGACCCTAAACCTAGTGCCTAAGTCCTTACATGTGAATGCTTTCTAGGAAGGCACAAAAATGCACACAGTCCTACCTATCATAGCATTGGGGGGGATGCCATAAGAAAGGGGATCATATGTACAAGAGCAGGAGTTAGTGTACTCAACCATGCAATAGGCTTGGGGTAACCCACCTATGGATACCACAAGGTTTAATGTCATGATGGCCAATAGAATGAAAGTTAGGCTATTTTGGGTACTGAGATTGGTCCTTGAAGATAGCCGGAGTCCAGTTCTCAGTGAACGTCATAGTCATGAAGAGAGTGGACTACGACCCTGGATAAAAAACATGCATGAGTGATAGAAGATTGGGGCAATGGTCTCATTTTCTTAGGCAATATATCAGAGGTTGAAGACCATGCCGGTTGACCTAGATGCCATCTCTGTTATCTTGAAAGGAGACTCATAAGTTAGGAATTCTTACCAGCCACCACTAATGAAGTATATCCCTTGTCCCAAGGACGAGCAGGATTGGATGCATGTGCTAGCCATCATCAACTTTCCATTCTCAGATGACAAAGATGATTATAAGCAAGCAGCAAGGATAGTGAGTGAGTCCCATAAAGCCACAACATCTCAGCTACTTAAGGACAAGACCTCACTATCAATACCACTTTGTATGATGTAGCCAAGAGCTCTAGTAGAAAACCAACACCTATCCCTTTCCACATTGCATCTAACAAACTTGAGCTCCAGAGGATTCTTGAATGCTTAACAAGAGAGCTAGCAGGTAACCTAGATACCAATCTCAAACCTGTCAAGGATCTCATAGATAAGACAAAGTGGCAGTGGACCAAATTACATGGCTTGAACCTAATGTACAATTGGGCATTGATCACAGATGAGAAGAGCATTGATAATAAAAACCTAGGAGATGATGAGCAATTAGAAGGTAATGATTTGGACGACAAGTATGAAGACTACTACTCTACAAATGAGGAAAGTGAGGAAGAGGCCAAGACAATACAATATGACATGGACGACCGAGTGATTGAATAGATAGGAGTAGACTCCAAGCCATGGAAAGAATGTATTTAGGATTGAAAGAGGAACGGAATGCTGCAGTATTTGGTTGGACCACCTAGGAGTGATAGACTACGAGAAATATGAATTAGTTCGACCAAGTACCGCACCACTCTTTAGAACAGAATCGGTCTCAGAGTTGCAACCACTAGGGGAAACTCCTTGTTCTAGCAAAGGTTGTGAATTTAACTCCAAGTCAGAAGTAAGCTCTGAGAGTGACCCAAAAATACCCTGACCCCACCTAAGACCAAATGCACCAAAGCGGACCTGCCAATCCACATAAGGCATAGGCAATTGAAGGAGGAAAATAAAAAGTAACCAAAGGGGTCGGAAGCCAAAGAACAATGAAAGCCCCAAGACCTACCTAAGCACTTCATGAAGTTCAAAAAGGACAATAGGGTAGTGATCTTATTAGGAGCTAAGAGGTAAGGACAAGCAAATGAACAAATAGAAGGGCTTGCTAAGATCAAGGAAGTCAAGCTAGTAGGGTAAGGGAAAAAGCCTCAATCTGTGTTCATAGTTGACGACTTGACTAAGAAAGAGGAGGCTGGCCTTGTCACTCTCCTGCAAGAGTACATAGCTGTATTCTCTTGGTCCTTAAATGAACTCAAAGGAGTTGGTCCGAGGGTCATCACCTTAACATCTTGATGACTCTTGACGCAACACTAGTTAGATATCGGCTATACATGATGAATCCAAAGCATGCACATGCTGTCAAAGGAGGAGATAGATAAGATATTGAAGGCTAGATTCATCTATGAAATTGAGCACATGGATTGGGTATCACCCATAGTGATTGTCCTAAAGAAGAATGGAAAATTTTGAGTGTGTGTAAATAATAAAAATGCCAATGATGCAACAAGGAGAGAGAACTATCCACTACCCTACATGGAGCACATACTCGAAAGAGTCATGAAAAAAGAGGCCTATAGTTTCTTGGATGGCTTCTCAGGTTCTAGGTGCAAGTGCACCCCAAAAATAGTCATAAGATAGTGCTTACGATAGAATGGCATGTGTTTGCCTACATAGTAATGCCATTTGGGCTGATGAATGCACTAGCTACCTTTCAGTGCCTCATGAGTGCCATCTTCAAGAGCATACTTAGGGGAGAATTGAAGGTGTTTGTGGAAAATCTATGTGTTCACTCCAGTTGGAGAGAACACTTAGATAAACTTCACGTAATCTTTAAGTGGTGTAGGTTGTATAGTCACTCCTTGAACCCCTTGAACTGCTAGTTTTGGGCAAAACACAGATGTACCCTAGGGCATGTGGTGTCTAAGAATGGCATTGACACTAACTTCTCCAAAGTCAGAGTCATTGTCGATTTACCACCACCCATTAACTATAAGGGAATTCAATACTTCATGGACCATACAATGTACTATTGGTGATTCATTTTGAACTATGCATTGATTGCTAGACCCCTTTACAAATTGCTAATCATATTTGAGTGGACCAAGGAATGCCAATGCACCTACTGTAATGTTCTGCCATGGACATAGGAGCCCCCCTATTGATAAAAAAATAATCAATTTTTTAAAAATCCCCTCCCCCTTTCATCGCCGACAGATGGCCGTGGGGGGGGGGGGGAGACGAGAGGATGATGGCGGGGGAGAAAGAGGAAGTCGACGTGGATGGGAGGGAGATGAGGTTGACGATGATGCCGAGGCAGATGACGGCCAAGCTGGAGTCAATGGCAATAATTCGGAAGACAAAGATGGTAATGATGATAATCAAAGGGAGGGAAGGCCACATGTTTACCCCCCCTTGGGCACAACGGTCTAGTTAGGTGGCTCCAAAAAAAACCCCCACCACCATTGTAGAACGGCGGGTGGTGGTCACTGCCACCACCACACCACCTTCTCCCCATGTTTCTTCCCCCAAATATTACCCTCCTCTCCCCTACATAAACCCCCCCTATCACAAGAGGAGGATAGGTGACATTACCTCTTGCCAGCCCCCTTGCTCCCATGAGAGAGAGAGAGCCCTTGCTCCTCTGTGTGTGTGTGTGTGTGTGTGTAAGAGAGAGAGAGCCATTTTGCTACCATGAGAGAGGGAGAGCCTTGATACCCAGGTGTGCAGTAGGAGAAAGAGAAAGGAGAAGAAGAGAAGAAGAAGAAGAAGAAGAAGAAGAAGAGGGAGAGAGAAAGGGAAGAAGAAGAGAAGGGAGAGAGAGAGATAGAAGAAGAAAAAGAGGAAAAGAAGAAGAGAAGAATAAGGAGAGATAGAGGAGAAGAAGAGGAGAAGAAGAAGAGAGAAGAAGAAGAGAAGAGAGAGAGAGAGAGGAGAAGAAGAAGAAGAAGAAGGAGAAGGGAGAGAGAGAAGGATAGAGAAGGGGGGAAAGAGGGAGGAAGAGAGAAAGAGAAAGAGGGTGTACACATGCATTCCTTCTCTCCCGTTGGACACGGACCCATACCTCGTTTCCACGTGATTATCCTTTGACCACCAGCTCATCTCAATCCCCAACTAGCCCTTGCTGGTGGTCAAAGGATAAGACACAGAAGTCCCTTGTTGATCGAGTATAAGACACAGAAGTCCTATGCAAAGCACATCTAAAAGAAAAGAGATTGGGGATGGCACCCAAGCGGAAATTTTCACATCCATATGGCAGTCCCTCAATGAGCAATGAAGCCTTGGGCGAGGGCATCACTGCCAATCCGCATGCGATACCGGTCGTAAGTAATTTATTTCCGAATTAATAGATGCTTGCTTGATTTTTGCACGAGACCTGCTAGGGCCATATTATGCCGCACGAGAATAGGACATTGAGAAAGATAAACCGCATCATAAGTATTTGAAGGATTGAATTCCCCAAATGCATGTATTAAGAAAAGTTAATTTTATTCGGATGCCATACGATAAACTTATAAACAGCATGTAAGGCTTCAAGCATTGTCATCTTCCCATCCTCAAATAATAGGTGTGTTTCCACCAAACCATCGATATGATGTAGCTTGGACACGATGGAAGGCATGATAAGTGATTTAGCCTAAGGAAATTCATTTTCAAAGCTCTAGGCTTTGCCCAAGCTCTTACTAACAACACGAACTAATAGCTCATGTTTGGTAGATTGGAACCTTGATGTTATGCATAGCTAGCACAAATAACAATCATAAGGGCTAAAACTAAGATGCCTTGGGGACCGTGGCAATTACCACCTTCATCAACCCAACTCGAAGATTGGGCTAGGTACGAATTACAATCCCAATCTTCAAAGGCAAGAGGAGAGCTCTAGGGATTGGGAAAACCTTAGTCGTCGAAGGAAAGACATATGCTTTTGTACTTGTTGGGAAGAAGGCTGGGTTATCGATCAATGTAGCTGATCAATAGAACTTATGTCTTGTATAGTACTTGAAACCATAATGCATGCCTTCTCCGAAAGAAGGGTGTGCTTAGTAAATTTTGCATGGAATCACTTAGATCCCAAGGGGGAGAGCAAATACACGATGGAAAGGTTATCGTAACTATTCTTGCAATGTTTGGAAAAGGATACCATTGTTTTTGTTGATTGATCAAACAACATCCTAAATGCTTTTTCTTTAACCTGACTATTGAAATGTGATCTGTATTATTATTCCAAGTGCTTGTGCTTGAGGGTAAATGCATGGCAAGGATCAGTAATGACAAGTTGCCATGGGAAATAAAGGAATGATCTCCTGGAAGATGATGTTAGGACGATTTCCTTGATTGTGCTTGATTCTTAATTGGATTAATTAAGGAAGGATATTTGCATGGATGGATCATCTCCAAGATCGCATCATTGATTATCCGGAGAGGGCACTACTCGATTCACAAGCCAAAGGTCGATGGAGTGGTGAAAAGGCCAACCACGGTAACTGTGTCTCACTCCTAGGTCGCTTGGGGTCAGTCGAGCTCTAGACACCCCTTACCGAGTCCAGAATGGAGTTGAAGAGCCCAAAGTCTGGAGGCATTGGAAGATCCTATTCTAGATACTGGATAGAAATTATGGTGACATGTGATTTGGACTGAGTACTTATGTTGGACAGAAGGGAATGTATAATTTCTCATGTATGGGAAGGAGACAAAGGTTAACTAAAAGATAAGTTAAGGAACTTGTTTGTCAAAAGGATTGCTTACTGTGTATCTGTGTCTGTGCCATAAAATTATACAAACAAACCTCATTCCCTAAAATGCCTAATTAAAGAAGCTAATTTTGAATGTCACACATAAATGTGATAGGACCTAATTAGAAAAATAAAGCTATCAAGGGAAGTGGGTGGGCAAAACCCCAACGGGTCTGTCCTACGATAGGGTGGTCTCCTAGAGATTTGGGAGGCTTCTCACAGGGTTTTACTGTCATTTGACCTCTAGGTATGGTTAGGTTAGAACTCGATTCATGTCGCTTTAGGGGACCAGAATGGGACTATGCCCTACGGGCAGAGAGGTTGACCAGTTCATCCCTCTTGTTTCCCATTCTCTTTGAACCAAGTGCGGTATGGATCTGCTTTGGATTGGGTATCTCTACATAAAGTAGGATGTCCAAAATCCGACACTAGAATGCTGTCAAGAGACCTTGACCCTTAGGAACCTAGATTTTAGGTCAATCCTAGTGGGTTCAGGCTGCGAACGTTTAGTTGTGGGGTGGACTCGAGAGACCCTAGGTGACAAACCCTGGAACATTCCATGAGAGTGTTGGGCGGTGACGCTTAGATTCATTCTCCATGGACTGCTAAAATGTACTTGGAGAGCCAATAGGTGGGCACATTTTAGTTGGTATCAGAGCTAAACTTCGTAATGATGCGTAATTGATTAATATATGGTTCATAGACATATCTCAAATAAAATAATCTAAGTGGAATGATTTGATTTTTATGTACCTTTTGCATCCACAAATGCTAATGTGCAAGAGAAAAAATTCCTTCTCAAGCAAATTAAGGCACTTGAGTTTGACGGAGAAGGAATAGACAGAGGCAAAGATATGGATTGAGTCAATGGATGACTATTTCTTTGCTCTAGGAGCTGTTGCTACCAATCAAGCATTGATAGCCAAACTCAAGTTAGGTGGTGGAAGCAAGTTTGCAAAGACAGAGTACTTATGGATGTCGACATGGTGATGTATTGACCCCTAAACATAGTAGTACATGTATGAAGTGATTTGAGGACTTTTTGAGTTTTTGGTTGAGCTGTGCATTGACTGACTACAACTTGCAAGCACTACAAGCATGACATTTAACACTTGTACTTGCTGTACATGAACTAAACTATGTCCATATGATTATTTATGGACTTTTGCATGTAATAGCAGATGTCTTGGATGTTTTGGAGCATGTGTGATATGTATACATCTCTGTTTTGGCTGTGAAAGAGCTACTAGTCACTTATATCTTGCAGATTTCAGACTGTATGTATATCAGTGAGGTTGAATATCATAGAGTTTACAACAACTACATGATCTATGTATTGATTGATGTACCTACATCCTATGTCACTTGTTTGTGGATGTCTTTGACATGTTTATGGATTGAAATACACTGATTTGAACAGAGGGTTTCTGCTAAAAACTATCATTGAATTGCAAGGCTAAAATTGATCAATTAAGAGACCTTGGTTTGCAAGAAGTCTAGGCAGTGTTTGTGTAAGAAAGCAATCAACCATGGAATGAAATCTAACTAAAATTGAAAATTAACTAAGCAACAACAAAGAATTAACAAGTCTATTGCACCAAGACATCCTCATCATGTATTAATGGTTGGGGATTCAAGAATACATGACGGCCATGGCTGAGTGCTTCATAGGCTAAGAAGAAGCTAACTCCAAGAAGATGGAAAAGCCAAGATTATTGAATGATCAAAAAGATGTCTTGCCTTTGGCCTCTAGTCCCTTTTGTTCTAACCCTCTTTCCAAACTTAAGGGCTGTTCACACATGTACACGTAGGCTAGGGCTGAATTTACAAAGGCTGGAATTAATCCAAGGTGCAAATATTAATGTTGTATTTTCCTTCATGACAAACCATCCCGTCCTGAAGATGGTTTTGTCCTCAAAACCAAGAAGTAATGGACTAAATCCAAGTCAAGGATGATAGTAATCATGCCCATTCATCTTCCAAGTGATAAGAAAGCACTGTCCATGAATCATCCAAATAATGACCGCCCGGGTCGAAAGGAAACCCATCCATCGGATCATAGAACTCATCATGGACATTCTCTTCATTTTCATGCGCCTCTTCTTGAGTTGTTGTGACATCAAGCTGAGCCAAGCTTCCTTCAATAGATTCAACATCGGAATCATCCTCGATGATCATGCTAATCTTCATATTTTTGGCCTTGCATTTGGACTTATGATCGGGTGACCATTTCTCTCCACATTTGAAGCATAGTCCTTTAGCATACATATCTTTGAGCTTGTCATTCGATACATGTTTGCCTTGAGTAGGGGCTGAAGTTTGGCACTTATATCAGTCCTCTTTCCATCAAATGTATTTTCAGTATTAGGTCTGAAATTACTGCTTTGTTTTGACCCAAAAACAGTAGGAAAAGTGGATATCTTGCTGTAGGTATTGCTGAAAGTATTTGATGGCTTCCCAATATGCTGAAAATCAGTTTTAGCATGCCCATAATGGCCTGATGTCCTTGGGAACTGCGTAGGCTGAAAAGAATGCCCTGTTTTTGGCTGAAAACCCTTGTATTTCTGCCCATAACGTTCAGCCAATTGAATGGCAGCTTGTAGGGATGTAGGATTCATGGCTCCAACTTCGGAAGAAAGAGTAGGTTCCAAACCAAATATGTATTTATTCAACTTGGCACTATCGGAGACCCCATGAACATACATCGAAAGGTTCAAAAACTGATTTGAGTACTCTCTAACCGAGAGACCACGTTGCTCAAGTGCATACCACTTCTTCTCTAACCGCTCTTTTTCAATAGGGGAAACAAAGACTTCAATCATATCATTTTTCAATGCATCCCAAGACAAGAAGTCATGTCCCATCCTCACCATATATCTCCACCAAGTGTGAGCATAGCCTTCTAGATGAAGGGCTGCAAATTTTACTTTGGCATTCTCGGGCCTTGAGTAAAGGGAAAAATACATCTCTAACTTGTCAAACCACTTCTCCAACTCTGTGGGTGAAGGGTTCTCTCCCTTGAAGTTTGAGATAACTATTTTCTCCTTGTACTCTCTCTCGTATTGAGGAGGTTGTCCATTATGGTGCTGCTGCCCACTATGGTGTTGTGGCCCAAAAGAATTGCCAAAAGATCCTTGCCTAGGATATTCATTATTTCCCTACCCTTGTGCATAAGGAGTTTGCTGTCCATAATGCATACCATGACTTTGTGGCTGGAAATAATGTCCTTGAGGCTGAAAGTATGTGTTGCTCACATTGGGAGGTTGTCCATGGTACCCTTGAGGTTGTCCATGCATAGGTGAGTTGAAAGGTGGTTGCTGCCCATTATTTTGCTGATTCCAACCATGATTTGACATGGGACTTGGCCTATTGGGCTGCACTTGAGTAGAGAAATTATGTTGTGGCTGTCCATAAGCATTTGGGGCTGAATTTACATGTCCATGTGGCTGCCCATAAGAGTTTGGGGCTGAATTAACATGCCCTTGCTCATAGCCACCAACATTTACTTGAGGGTAAAATTGCTTGTAGAAAGAGTTGCACCCATGGATGTCTTCATCATGCTTTGAGTTTGTTTGCACTCTCTCTTGAGGATCTTGCCCATGTGGCTGAAAGTGACCCTTTTGTTGATGGAATTGTGGCTGAAGTGAAGTGGGCTGAACAAAATCCTTAGCTTTAGATGACTCTCCAACTTCAAATTGGCCTACCACCTTAGGAGTAGGTGGTTTAGGTGGTTCTTCAGCCATATGAGGATGTGGGACATTAAGACCAGCTGTAGGCAACATTTTCTCACCAAGAAGTGCTACAAGCTTGTCAATACCCAACCTCATACCCTCGAAGCCTGATTTCATATCCTTTATGTCATTTGACAATTGTTGAAAACTGTTTGATTTCATTGAGATATGAGACATCTCTATGGGTTGATTGGTAGGGGAGTGGGTGGAACTTGCATCGACCTCTTCGTTCTCATAGTGCATTCGGTAAATGGCATCTTGAGAAGTGTCATGTTCACCCCTTTCCTGTTGATATTCCTTCAATTCTTCATTGATAGTATCCAAAACAGGGTCTCTCTTCTTATTCCTAGCCATGGGTTGATTTCTGTCCTGAATTTCCTGCAGTAGAAAAACTTGATTATCTTCACTTCTAGAGCTCCAAATTACGAGGTCTTTGGCTCTATTTGAAGCTTGAAGAGTCCTCTATCCAACGAGCTATCAAGTGCAGAAAATGGATGAGTACAGAAATTTCTGTAAGGGATTTTCTGTTGCTGTCTGAAAATTCCTGCAGGCAGTGAATACCCTGTTCTAGTCAATTAATGACTTGTACCATCAATACCAAGCATGTACCAACTTCATAAACCTGTAGGAGAGTCTCATACATCTGCCCATACTGAAAATGACCTCTGTAATCAATAAAATGGCTGTCTAACTCAATGTAGACTGCAATCTTTAATGAGGGTATGCATACATACTCTGTCCCAAACTTTAATGCTGAACCATAGTGTCTTTACCATAGGATGCATACATTTTACTGCAGCCATATGTCTTCATACATTTTCCATACATTCTCCCATGCATTCTTTCAACATACATTTGCCTTGTCCATACATTTGCCTTCCAAAACTGTCATGCATTTGCCTTCCAAAACTGTCATACATTTGCCTTCCAAAACTGCCATACATTTACCTTCCTTGAATGCATTTTCCTTCATACATTGATACTTTCCATGAGTACCATACATTTTCCAATACATCCATGAGTACCATACATTTGCCAATATCTCAAGAACTCACTGCCCATAAACTCATGATGTAGGCTGATTTCAAGTGCCTTTGAGATTTGTACCTGCACCTAAACTTGAAAATGCGTGGGATCAGAGACCTGAGGGGTTTGCAAAGTTCCCTCTCGAGCCGGGTTGCGCTCCCCTTCAGGGTCCTCGTCGGTAGGGGAGGGTCACCTCTCTTTTGTCCTACCAACTCGCCCGGTATCCACTTTTCCTCGTGGGCATGTACATGGCAAGTGAATTCTAGCTCTAAAAATCAGTATGATATGCATGGAATAGGAAGGAAATACAATTGCCTTTCATTTGCCCTTTCATGATATGCAAGATTGGAATTGAAAAGGCTGAAATGTAAATGAGAAATGGAGAGGTATTTACCTCAGCAGTGACTCACTGCTTACAAAGCTTTTCTCACTTACCAATTGGGTAATGATTTTCTTATGATCAAGAGGCAAAATAGGCAATCAATTTCATGTCAGGGTTAGGCAATAAAGATTGAGTAATGAAGCTCAAGAAATTACTGATTTCAGTGAATGAAAGTAGATGGGTAATGCTCATTCATTATGGAAGAGTTTGAGACATTTAGAGATGGCCATTTCAGTAAATTGAAGAGGTTTAGTAAAGAGAATGACTGACATAACCTATAGGCTTCATGTAATGCATTAGGCTATGAATGAAAGCTTCATTAATCCTCTTATTTCTCTTCAACAATTGGAAATGAGATCAGCAATTGGATGTAAAGAGAAATTAAGAGTGATTAGAGTACCTCATTTGATTGATTAGAGAAGAGCATTGTTGATGGAATGACCTTCAATCCATAATGCTTGACATAGGAGAGTTGAGCTTGATAATCGTTCTAAAATCAGTCCAAGAGATCTTCAATCTTCAAGAATAATCCCTTCCTTGATAAGCTTCAGCTTCATTAATCCCATGAAAGCTCCATGACTCCATGAATGCTCCAATTTGCTCCAAATGAGGGTTGATGAAGACCGATTACCTTCTCTACTTGAAGTAGGTTGCAATAGGTAATAGAGAGGGCTTCAATGTGTCCAAGAGATCCCGAAATTTGAGAGGGAATGCCAAAATTTAATGGCATAAAAGCTTCATGCTGTCCATTGAATACCTAGACCTCCATTGACTTCAATCTCCTTCAATGTCATCCAATGTTGATGGATTCTTGAGGGGAAATGGTTGAGGAAGCTTCAGAGATGCTTTGCCCACAAAAGCCCCATGATTTGCTTCAAAAATTTCAAGAATCTTTGATGCTGTCCCAAACTGCCATAGCTAGGGTTTTGAAGAAGAGGGAAAACTCCAAAATGGTAAGAATCTTGAAGAAGCTTGTGAGAGACCTCTTGCCCAGGGTTAGAAGGATCATTAGCAATGCTCAAAGGCCATCATATTTCTGAATTTTCCACGCAGTAGGGGAGTGTGTGCAGGCAGCGCAAACAGCGTGAGGACATACTCATGTATGAAAAGTCCAAGACAATGCTAAGTAGCTATATTAGCTACTCCAAATGAAGCTCCTGAAGCAGGGAAGAAGGTCATGTAATCCATTCTCATGATAGGAGTGAGAGAGAGAAGATCTGATCTTGTCTTGGCCATGGATTCTTGTGGACAGCTTGAAGAAAAAGAGAAGAAACCCTTGTTTCATGAAAAGTAACTCTAACTTTTCCCTCCTCTAAGTCCTGTAACCATTAGTTTGTCCACTTACCCCAATTTTTGGCTCAAATCTTGGTCACGACCTGCTATTTTGGCTGGAGCCCACCATTTCTTCCATTAGTAATGCCAAGAATCACCATCTTCATCCCTGTTTGTAGCAGACCTTCACATGTAACTCCGGTTTGAAGCCTTCATGTCCTGTCAAGTCCTGTCACTCAAATTCCTAACTATGGTTTGCTCTCCCTAGCCTAGGAAACTGAATCTAGTACTTGAAAATGACTTCTACAAGGATCTAAGCTACTGCTCTGATACCAATGTAAGAAAGCAATCAACCATGGAATGAAATCTAACTGAAATTGAAAATTTGCAACAACAAAGAATTAACAAGTCTATTGCACCAAGACATCCTCATCATGTATTAATGGTTGGGGATTCAAGAATACATGACGGCCATGGCTGAGTGCTTCATAGGCTAAGAAGAAGCTAACTCCAAGAAGATGGAAAAGCCAAGATTATTGAATGATAAAAAAGATGTCTTGCCTTTGGCCTCTAGTCCCTTTTGTTCTAACCCTCTTTCCAAACTTAAGGGCTGTTCACACATGTACACGTAGGCTAGGGCTGAATTTACAAAGGCTGGAATTAATCCAAGGTGCAAATATTAATGTTGTATTTTCCTTCATGACAGTTTGCAACATGGCAAATGCAGAGAGAACAAACAACATAACCCAGATAGTGGGTGAGAAACTTGACATCAACAACTATGCCATATGGAAGTTCCGCATGGAGAACTTCCTAATAGGAAAAGGATATTGGGATTTGTAAACAGGTGTTGAAGTTGAACCCAAGCTCCCAAAGAGAAATCCTACAGCCGATGAGAGATGGACACACCAAGCTTAGATGGAAAGAGATCGAAGGGTGTTACATTGGTTATCTTTATGTATCTCAGATGCAATGATGATGTAGATAATGAACTACAAGTCACCAGCAGATGCTTGGAACATTTTGGTGTGCTATTATGGTACGACAACTAGTGCTTGTAAGATATAACAAAAGCAAAAATTCAATAATATGGACAGAAAGGGTAGGTCTATTCGGGACTATGTCACTGAAATCAAGACCATTGCGGACCAGTTAATGTCCATTGGCACACACAGGTGGAGGATGAAGACATGGTTGCAGTTGCATCAAATGGCTTGGGGCTTGAATATAAATCCTTTAATACTTCCATATCCGTGTAGGCTGAAATGCCCGATTTTAATGAGCTTGTGGCCTTGCTCATTCATGAGGAAGTGAACCTGGAATTGGCTACTGGTTATAGTAGCTTTGAGAGTAAGGATGTTGTCTTTTACTCAAATCAACGAGGTCGTGGCAACTATGGTAGGGGATTTGCTCGTGGCATATATTATCTTGATTATATATTTACAATAAGATCAAGCACAATCAATCTTTCTTGTGCAATCATTAATGCATGCACAAATAAAAAAGAAACAACAATAAGTGTTTTTAGCATAGGAAGCAGCTCGGAAGTAGCCCCACCCATATCTAGGGTTTCTCTTTTAAGGTCCCACCTTATTCTTAGGGTTTCACTTCCTACTTGCAACTCTTTTTTCGGGATCCACAAGATATTTCACGAATTTGAAGTCTATTTTATCCTTATGAAAAATTTGGTATTTCCGTCCTAAAAGAAAATATGGGCATTTATACCTATGACAAGCAATTCATGCGTAGCAAGATTTCAAATGCTTTTCCAAGTCAATTTAGACTTTAGAATTTGTATCGATAAATTCTTATCAATGTCCAACAAGTCCTACAGACTTTCGATATTTATTTAATTTTGTGATACTGATAGTTTTAGGGTTGTCCAGTATTTTATAGTTGTTTTTGCTTCAACATTGTTGATATTTTAGGTTAGGTTTTTTCGCTGATTCATACGTGGGTCAACTCATGACATTGACGTTCTCACTGATATAATCATTAACATTAACATTGCATGTGTTTTCAGTAAGAAATTTTTAAAAAAGTTTTATTCTACTCATATTCTATGTTTTAATTGATGATGTCCAACCATCTATCAAACTTTCAACATTATCTAGAAAGATCAATTTTCATTTAGTTATATCCTAAGTGCAATGCTGATTGTTTTTAGAAAACTTTATTCTAGGCAATGCAAAAATCATAAGTGCAAATTTTCCTTCATCTTTCATACATCAAATTATATTACTACGAACCTAATTTATGTGCCTCTAGTATATATTTTCCTATGCAAATTTCTGATGATTTAATGCATTGATTATATCATGATATTATCTAAATGACTTTCTATAAATTATTACAAAACCCATATGTATCTATTTATCATTAGAAAAATGAAATAGAGATAGTCACTTTCAAGAAAAAATTATAAAATATGCCCTTCCCTAACACTGTTTACCTTTTTTTATATATTATGATTCATTAATGAAATAATAATGAGTATCACGAAATAAACCATAATTAAGATATTTTCTTCATGATAGGCATATAATAATTTTCCAAGTGAAAGAGTCTTTTCATTGAATAGTTAATTATTATATTACTTAGGCTATTTTCTTAAGCAGCAGTTCATATGCATTTTCTTTAAAATGTGTTTATAATCATTTAAAGCCAAATATAACGATAAGCTTATAAAACATTATTGTTTTCCAAACCGATGAGATGTTACCTCTCTCAAGTTTGCTATAATGGGGGTCCCTCCAATTTCTACTACGTCACTTTCTCCATCAGCCACGTTCTTTTCTTCCCTTGCTTCAAATGGGCTTTTTGAATTTCTACGACCTCGTGGAGCTATGGATGTGAGGCGAAAATGACTTGATAGTTTAGGGAGAGTTGGTAGTTGTTTGCCAGCATTTTGCTTAGCGATATGGCTATATGGGAGGAAGGCGTAACAGGGGGTAGAGAGAATAGAAATGAGGTAGAGGGGGAGTATTTTCCTCCTTCAAGGCTCAAGCTTCAATAGAAAAGAGAAGTAGAGAAAATTTTCCATCATGAGGAGGTCTTCCTTCTTGCTTTCTTTGTGAATGAGAAGGGGTGTATTTATAGCCATGAGGGGGAGCATGCAGTCGACTCATTCTTTTGGCTACTTGTCAAGAGCTAAGTAAGCTTTATAAAAAATGCATTTTGATCGCCTACCTCTAGGCATGGGGATGATTTTAAAATTCTTTCTCTCCCTCTAGGCATGAAAAACGTCATGATTTTTTGCCTATTTTTTCAAAAACGTCTTTTTTTCTTCAAAGCGACTTCATCTGGTGGTTTTTGGCCAAGTTACCTCATGACCTATCTAGTTTATAAAGTCATGCCATACTCTTTGATACTTAACTTACTCAATATCATGCTCGTTCTTGTGCATTCTTTATCTACCGCTTAAGGCTTTTGCGATTTGTCTTGCAGTTACGAAATCAATACAATCTTTGACGCATTAAATGGAATTGGGAATAATAAATCAAATATAATGTGAAAAAAATTATAATCAAGCCATTATAATATTATTTACAAGACATCTTTGCTTCTTGTTGGCTGGGAATATTGAGGCGTCTTCTCATGTCAGATTGCGGAATTGATTTAATGCGAGACTTGATATTAAAAAAATTACGTGGGGTCACTTATGTGATAACTTGACGAGTAATTTTTAAAACATTTCAAGCCTGAATTTGTTTCTTGATATGAAGTGTTATGGCTGGAATATTACAAAGGACCAAGCCTCAATAGGCTCAACAGTCTGTAGAGACCAAAAGAAGAGCTGTGACTTCACTTGTAGGCCATCATCTTCTTCTTCAGGTCAAGCTTTTTCCTTTTCATAGTGTAGAATAGTCATTCTCCATCTCCCAAAGCCTCATGGATGAGGCTCTCATACCATGTTCAAAATGAGACATAGATAGAGGAGAGCAAGTGAGAGCTAAGTCATGCTCTCATTCTTCTTCTATTATTCCATTGTTATTCTACACTTTCTAAAGGGTAAGTCATATACTAGGTTTCACTAACCATGACTAACTTTGGTGAGGTCACATCGGCTAACCCAACTTATTAAATATCCCACACATGTACAGCTGGGCATAGCTAAGATACTGTCGGTCACACACAAGATAATGTGCTTGAAGTCTCAATAGTCAATAGATTTGTATATTAATTAGTAGCTCAGCATCTACTTATTTGTCTACTTATTAGTAGTAACTGTTAGGGATAGATATAATATCCCCAAAGGAATCTACATCTACATGATTGTCTAATGCTATGTATTGTTATCAATTCACAAAATTTTTAATAATTTAGAGTCAATATACCAACCATGCATGAAGGATACGTGAATTAAGTCACACCAAATATTAACTTGCCAAAATGCACAAAAAATTCCACTTTGGAAGGAAAAAAATAATGTTAGAAATGTAAAAGAAAATGGGAGGAGAGATTATTAATGGGGGGAAGGCAGTCTATTAAAAGGCTGTCAACTTCACCACCCCCTCCCGCCACACGCCTCCTCACTGCCACCTCACCCCTCCCTCTTAGCATCTCGTTTATCGCCACTTTTTCCCTCCACTTCCCCCCATTATTATGATGAGAGAGAGAGAGAGAGAGAGAGAGAGAGAGAGAGAGAGAGAGAGAGAGAGAGAGAGAGAGAGAGAGAGAGAGAGAGAGAGAGAGAGAGAGAGAGAGAGATTGCATTTTTCCCATCAACCCCCACAAATTCAAAATTAAATAAATATATCTTTTTCCTCCTCCAATACAGGTATTAATGATGGAATCCCATCACCCTCCATGTATTAATGGAGATATTTTCTCCTATTTCTCTCCTAACAATACGCGGACCTTGCAAATAAACAAAATGCATATTTTTCTCTCTTTAAGCCACAGAGTAGCATGCCATGATTCTATGACATCAACAGGATCCTAACCCTCCCCCCACCTATAAATAGATGACCATTTGTGAGTAATGGGGAAATAAACTATGGAGAGATAACTGATGCTAGGAAGAGAGACATGATAAAAAGTAGAATTTCCATGGCTCGACTTATATATTTCACAGAAGCCATACAAACTCCATGGTATATAGAAATGGTGAGACAATGACCCTTAATCAATGGATCTATCATAAGGTCATCATAATTTTCCAACCAAGTCAAGTTGTTGTAATTCCTAGATCTTGGACCAACAATTATGTGGTCGACGAAGTTTTTCCCAACTTTCCAAGAGTATATTTAGGGCTTGATAGTCTAAGTGAACACCCTACCTATTTCAAGATCTTTGTCTAAGAATTCCAAGAGAATGCCACATGGATTGAGGAATCCATCCTCAGGAGAGATTGCCCCAAGTTTCTTTGGAGATAAGGACGTCTTGATTTCACTAAGAGAAAGAGGATGTAATATTCCCAAAGTAATCTACATCCACATGATTGTCCAATGCTACATACTGTTATCAATTAAATTTTTTAAAGAATAATTTAGAGTTGATATATCAGCCATGCATGAAAGATATGCGAGTTGAATCGCACTAAATATTAACTTGCCAAAATGTGTAGGAACTGCTGCTATAGGAAAAAAATAATAACTTAGAAAGGTTAAAAGAAAAGGGGAGAAGAGATTATTAATGGGGGAGGAAGGTGGCCTATTAAAAGGTCATTGACTTTAGAAAACCCCCCCACCTACCCCCCCCAATGTTGCCTCCTTAGTACCACCTCACCTCCTCCCTCTCCACGTCTCCTTCTCCTTTGTCACCATCTCTCTCCCTCCCATCACCATCACCATTACCCTTATCATTGTAAGAGAGGGGGAAATAAAATAATGGGGATAAGATACCAGCTACACTGGTTTGTATAAAAGGTGTAAGGAACTCGATTTTTACACAATCATTATTATAATACAAGTCTCCTTCATCTTCTCTCTTTCTCAGCTTTCATGGCTGCCTCCTCTCTCATTATGTCTTTCTCTCTCATTTTCTAGTATTTCTCTCTCCTCATCACTCCCTTTCTCTCTCTTATGCACCTCATCTTCTCTCTCTTCTATAATCTCTCTCCTCTCTTTCTTCCTCTCCAATCCACTCCTTAACAAGTGGTATCAGAGCTTCTCAAGTTCTTAATCCAATTAGTCATATTTTGTTTAGTTTCCCCTTTTCAGCCACACAAATCCAAGAACTCAAGTACACATATACAAACATGGCAAGTAGCATTGAAGACCAGTGGACATTTCCAAGAAGAAGACATGGAACATGGAAGACTGGAGAGTGGACAACAGACTTGGAGCATGTAAAAGACCTTTCCATTTTGTGGGAAGTGCACAGGTTGAGCCAGTATGCCATAACCAAGTACATTGAGGACAAGTATGAGGGGGTTCTTCCCGAAATTTTTTGTGACAGTTGGAGTGGCCTCAACTTTGAATTTGTTGGTGACATCCACAAAAATCTACTCTGCTTTATATCTAGGCGCACTCTTGCCATATCTAGTTTTGAAATAGGGTTTATCACCAAATCCGTCAGGCCTATTTGTTGCCCCAAAAGATTGAGTTATGGAGGAAGAATCTCTCTTTTGGTTTGCTTTGTGTTCATTTTCCTTGCTATCATGAGAGGTGTCAAGGTCTTCAACATGATCTAAGGATGAATCTCTGATACGACTTCCTTCGGAAGATGTATCTTCATTTTCTTTATTGTTAGATAATTCACTGCCTTCAAAATCCATATTGTGACTGCAAAAATCAATGTCATCTTCAAAAATGGATCCAAAAAACTTTGGACCAACCCGCTCTGGATTGAAAACCATCTCAAACTCGTGTTTGACATCAAGTGAATCTTCAAGAAGCAATGATGCCAACATCTCATATGGATGACCTTGAACCTTGCACTCTTGTTCTTTATCACATTCAAAATCTAGCATACCATCTGACTTATGAGGAACATCTTTTGATTGATTCCTGCCATCATTGTGCAGGTGTTCATCTGCCTCACTACCTACAATTGCATTATCTTAGCCATTTCAGAGTTCATGGTTTGTTGGAACTACTTGCTAACCATGCACAATTTTTCTACCACAAACTCATCCACTGAGTTTCACACACACACACACACACACACACACACACACACACACACACACACACACACACACACACACCCACTGAGTTTCACACACACACACACACACACACACACACACACACACACACACACACACACACACACACACACACACACACACACACACACACACACACACACACACACACACACACACACACACACACACACACACACACACACACACACACACACACACACACACACACACACACACACACACACACACACACACACACACACACACACACACACACACACACACACACACACACACACACACAGGGCTTAAGAACTTAACTTCATACGATTTATTTTGTTCTTAGGAAAGTAAGGGATATCATGCATTAAAGGCATAAATTTATTCACACAAGGCATATGTATCAACACATAGGCTCACTATACATATAGATGTTTTCCATATGCACTTAGCATTCGTGTGCACATAAGAAAGATTAGAAACATTAAGAAATCCAACATCTACCATAGGGTATATAGCATATGCTTTAATAATAATAATAATTATAAGTGATATCTCATTATATTATTTAAGAAAGGATTTTATACTCTTGGATCTTCTTATAAATTCTTAATGTTTAAGTGGTGTAGGTAAATTGTATGAGGTTTTACCTTTAGAAGAGGGAATTGGTGCTTTTGTATCCCTATAAATTAAAAATTCACTATTTTTCGTAGGATCTTCATCCATGAGGTTGATTGATACCAAGAGCACCATGAGAGCCATTCACTAATTGTCATAGCTTCCAGTTGGTTTTAAACTCTACAAAGTCCTTAAAATAAGAATTGAGAGAAGATCTTCAACCATTGAATTCATGATACCATATCCATGGAAATTATTTGGTCATTGGACTATTGCAACTCTTTTAATCTAATTTAAGAAAAATCCATGGTAGCAATGAGGTATCATTGGAGAATCTTTTAAAAAAACCATATGATGCAAATAAACGTGTGTTAAATTTGTGTTTGGAGTTTAGTTAATAGAGATGATGAAAGGCCTTGCCATGTATTGACCAATCTAAACTAAGCCCAAAATATTTTAAATTTATCAAAGCCATTAACTTAGGAATGGCCTATAAAAGAAAATAAGAAAATTTTGCATATAATAAGTGCTTTAAAAATTACTAAAAACATGTAATTCTAGCTAAAAGGATATTTTGAGACCCTCTCAAACTAGCTAAGCAAATAGTTCTAAGAATTGAACCTATCACATTCACTAAAAAGAGTAGACTCCTTTATCATTGATGGATGGTAGAAATACCAAAAGGATATATTACAAGTAATTGTTACTGCTTTGAAGGATTGGTTTGATTGACAATGAAAACCTGATTATGGTTTATATTCACATATTGATAAAATTCTTTATTCATGCCCAAATAATGGGGAGTTTTAAGTAGCTTGTACCTCCCCCAAGGTCAACTATTGGGGATCCGGTTTTGAGTTCCACCTATGAACATCTGACTAGCGCCTAGGATGGAAGGTCTAGTATGAAAGGTTCTCCCTATGGCAATACTTAACTAGGGGGCCTCTGATCTAGAAATAGTTAAATGCACAATTGGTCCTTAGATGGAGGAGAAATACATACTACTCTGATGTGGCAAACTTTGCAAGCCTAGGAAAATATGGGCTGGATATCACTCTTCTAGAAAAAAGGTGGATTTTGTACTAAGCTCCATGAACTAGAAATAAATATATAAATTGTTTAAAAAATATTGCCTTTTTGTTTTTGTGTTATGCTTTAGTGAAGATGTGAAATGAATCTCGTGTAAAGGTTAATTAAGGAAGTTTTCTTAAAATGTCAAATATTGTGGTATTATGCCTTATTTAGACAACTAAAGCAAATCACATTTCAATTGGGAAGCCGACAATCATCTATCCTTGATGGAAGCAGTTGATGGCTTGGTGGACTCAATGAGTTCTAGGTGCTTTCCTAAAAAGGAAGAGTTAGGATAAGATCTAAATCATTAACTTTCCCTAGGGTCTGATCTTAGAGTTGACCATGCACCATTTTAGGGGAACATAGATGAGATTTTGCCTCACGAACAAAGGGGTCGAGTCCAAATCCCCCTCGTCTCTCACTCACTATGAGACAAGTGTGGTGATTGGTCTACCCTTGGCTTTGACTGATTGCTAAGTGATCATTGAAGCCAAGCATCAAAATGCTATTAGAGATTGTTAGGTATTTAGGAACCTTGGGTCGGATCTCATGGGTAAAGGAGAGCGCTTCTCTGCAAGGAAGACCTAGGGATGGTCAATTAGACCAAAGTTTGATCACTCTAGTGGAGTATGGATAGCATCGATTGGGAATAAGCCCTCGATGACTACCAAAAACGTCACCTCTCAAATCAAGCAATGAGTACATTACACTTGGACTGTGGTTTCCTACATGATTACTGGTAGCACCCCATGGGTTGTATGCTAGTTAGCAATTTTGTAGGTTATATGGTAGTCAACAGTTCTATGTTAATCTCATTAGCTATCTACCTCCTAGTTAGCATCTCCCTCTACACTATTCTAAGATTGATCTTATCCCAATAAGCTTAATGTCTCATAGAAGGAGGATGGTTTGAATTTATGTCTCACATCTGAAAGTTGTAGATTAATATTACCGACACTCACATAGAGAAAACATATATGAATAAGTATGATTGATGCAAAATCACTCCTTGTTCTAGAGACATTGAAGATTGTAATTTACAATCACAACTTCAAGATCAATGTATAGACCTTTGAAATACACACTAGCTGAGAGTTGTCTACTCTCTGTTGCCCCTATCTCTCTCTCTCTCTTTCTACATGGTATCAGAGTATGAACCCCCATGATCTGTGAACGATATGTGAAGCCCGAAAGCACGTCATTGGAGTTGTGAGGAGCTAGAGATTGAAGTCTTGCAAAAGTTCATGTGTGGCAGCTATTTGCACTACTTCAAATGTATGATTAACTTGAGAGTTTAGCTTAAAGATTGTTGAGGCTATTCAAGTGGATCTCTTGGCATATATGGGGGTTCATTTGAGTGAGCATTGAGCTCTCTAAAGGCAGTAGTAAAAAAATGTGATTGTTGAAAACTGCACCTGCCTTCTAGCAAGAAATGGACAACATGAAACAACACAACAATCATTATTCTCTTCATGATAAAGATCAGGTTTGGAGCATTAGCACCCTAGTTGAGTAGCCCTATTGAGGCTTGGCATTTGGTAGGTGCCTTGATCATTTCAAGAGTGTATTCAACATTCACTATGCTTAGTTATAGTAGATAACCAACATCATTAAATTTGGAGTAGATCAATGTGAGGTTGTACTTGTATAGTGTCCCCATTACTTAGTTTTTTTTAATGTGTGTATACGTGATGTTGTACATTCACACGCGGAAAAACTATAAAATCTCTACATGATTTACAGGAAGCAATACTCGTTTACTACAATAGTCTGAAATCTCTAGTATCATGTTTAGATGACTTAATTCCCTGACTTATTTTAAAGGAAATAAGTTGTCCAAGACAAAAGATGGAGAAAAATTATGTGATTTAAAAAAAGTGTCATTTTTGGTAGATTTTTGCAATTATGTCCACATACACTTGTTGACTTGATGCATTTTGATCGTTTTAAGTATCCGGACGACTATATTCAGAGCTCATATGACGAAGTTATGATCCAAACAAGTTGCAGATAGACAAAAGGCAGAAAAAACAAAAATAGTAAAAAAAGCATAAACTTTAAAGCTAAACATCTTAAGCTTTTATGAAAAAGAAAAGAAAAAACACATGTGAGAGGGAGTGGAGAAAAACTATAAAAGGGAGGACAAGGAGGGGAGAAGGGATATTAAAAAAATCACGTGTGTGTAAGGCTTGAGGTTGAGATTTTATCTCTCGCCTTCTTCGATCTTGCCATCGAATTTCGGAGAGAAGGTTTGAGGATGTGTTTTAAGCCCCTCACCTACATCAAAGTTCCAACATTGCGAGTTGCTATGGAGATTGGCTTGATTTGAGCTTAAAGCTTCTTGCATATTTTTGAAGATTGACAAAAAATTCCCGTCCCTACGGTGAGCAACTTCACAAACCCCTGCACAAATTCCATGCAACATTTGGCTCCATACCAAGAGAGGGAGACAAGAGCAATCTTGACAAGGATGAGATGTTGATCGAGAACGATGAGACTCGATTTCGTGAGACGAAGAGACATCATTCCATTCAACCCAAGGAAGGGGATACGCTGAAGATCTCTCATCCTCTTCTACTCTAATATGAGAAGAGAAGACATTGTAGAAATCTATCCTATTCTATGATACCTCTACTCTTGTTCCTATTTCATCTACTAGAGAGAGAGAGATCATACCTATTCTCTCGCTCTTGCTCTATACTAGAGAAACAACTACCCTTGTTCTTACCCTTGCTTGCCAAGGTGAGAGAGAGAGAAGTATTGCTCTCCACAAAGTAAGAAGAACCATCCATGATGCTGTCACAACTCTATAGAAACAGAATTTGTATCCTTTTTCATTAATTTGTCTATATAATGATTTATTAAATTTATTTCCTTTGCACTAATTAGATATAAAGAAAAGTGCATTGGAGCTGGCCACTGATGAGTGGTCACAGGTTATGGTGGACCCACGCGGTGGGTTAGAGAAAAGATAGTTCACACTTCCACCTATATGACTCGATTGGGCGCCTGTGACTAGAACTCACGCATATCAGGGTTAGACTCGCACACAGAAAGGATTGATGCCTTGAAGTGTGGGCTAGATCCACCAGAATAGACAGTTACAATCAACAAGATGGCATGATCATGAAATGCTTGTATAATGTGCATGTGTGGGCTGAAAGCTTGAAATGTACATTTCTTTGCATAGGAAAGTCACATGAAGATTCGGATACCATTTTTGCGATGTACACGGAAAAAGCTTTCATATGATACCCATATTGGGGGGGTCCCTAAATTCTAGGAGATCCCTAAATTTTAGGAGGTCCCTAAAATTTAGGAGCCTCGAATTAGCCTAAAAATGCTAGTCCTAAAAAATAGGGATGTCATTCTAAAAATAGTAAGTTCTGTACTCTGACTGTGCTTACTAAATTTGGTTGTTTCTATTCTTGACAGCATTCAACCCAAAAAGGAAGGCCATAGAGAAGAGACAAGTGTCAAGACACTTGTCACACAAGTTTCCAAGTGTCCCACCACTTGTCACATCTCATGACATGTGGCTGGACACTTGTCTTGTGCTACTCCACTTTCCCCTTTTGTACTAGCTCTCCCCTCTCCTATAAATAAGAGCTCGTTTTTCTTCATTCATCATCATTTTTCTTTGCTGTAAACTCATGTACAGCACCCACAGATAGCCAGAAACTGGCCCCATCCATCCCCATCATCATCCCCCACTTCTCCATTATCAAATTCCTCCATATTCCCTCTTCTATCACTGTTGTTTTACAAGACAACAAGCCTGTAAATTCATTGCAGCACCTTCTTCTTGAGCTCTTTCTTCCATTTTAGCTACAAGAAGCAAGCTCTATCCATGTACTGCTGATCAACGATGGAGAAAGGCTGAATTCCCTTTTTTTTCTTCTCTCATACTGTAAAGAAATCAGTTCTTATCATTGCATAATAGATAATGCATGTGTGTTTGTACATCTTTGCATGATCTTGTGAGAGTGAGAATTACTTCTTCTCACTCTCAGGTTGATTGTAACTGAGCTCTTCCCTAAGGGACTTGGGTTGAGCATAAATACATTCCTTCGGGGGGGGTTGCCCATCTTCAACCCTCAATCTTGTCTCCATTACTTTTACATTTTCATGGCTGTAATTTTCATTTTCAGCTTTAAGTGTTCATTCTCTTTTATATTAAATTTCAAAAACAAGCAAATATCATAATTGTTAAGCATACTACATTGTTCGGGGCGTTTACAGATGCCTACATCATCAAATCCTTCAATAACCATCATCATCATCGTGATTCTTACACCTTTGCTAGCCAGTATTACTGCCATGTTCTTCTTCTTATACAAATTATATTTTTGTCATGGCCCCGAAGAAAAAGAATTCAAAAGCGAAAATTGCGAATGACCCTACTAATGTGGAAGCAATAGTTGGAATTGCAAGTACTGGAGTCACTAAGGGAAAATTTAAGAAACTAAGCCCAAGATACTATGGACCTTACAAAGTCATAAAGACTCTTGGACCTAATGCTTATAAGATGCAACTTCCTGAAACCCTAAAAGTTCATGATGTATTCCATGTAAGTCTCTTGAAGCCCTATGTACCTAATCCTCATCATATTTTTGATGATCAACAAGTTGTAATGCCGACCTAGAACTTCAACCTGATAGAATTTTGGATGTAAAAGTAAGAAACCTTAGGAATAGGACCCTTAGAGAATATCTCATCTAGTGGAAGGATTATCCTGAAGAGGATGCCACTTGGGTCGATGACAGATGATTTTTTATGTCGAGAAGTGTTTAAAAATAGCCAAAAATTACGAATATTCGGGGAAAAATAAACTTCGTCAAAGGTGGTGGTGGCAATCAGTACAATTTTAAGCGGCAAGTTCCTAAAGTGTTAATGCTTATTTTCATGGAAATCAAACGGTGGCGGATGGCCGAGCTGGAGTTTTCCTAGATGTAAAATGGCGTCAGGAATCCAACACAAGTGTCAGATCTCTGTTTGTATTCCATGTAAGTCTCTTGAAGCCCTATGTACCTAATCCTCAACATATTTTTGATGATCAACAAGTTGTAATACCGACTTGGAACTTCAACCTGATAGAATTTTGGATGTAAAAGTAAGAATCCTTAGGAATAGGACCCTTAGAGAATATCTCATCTAGTGGAATGATTATCCTGAAGAGGATGCCACTTGGGTCGATGACATATGATTTTTGATGTCGAGAAGTGTTTAAAAATAGCCAAAAATTACGAATATTCGGGGAAAAATAGACTTTGTCAAAGGCGGCGATGGCAATCACTACAATTTTAAGCGACAAGTTTCTAAAGTGCTAATGCTTATTTTCATGGAAATCAAACGGTGGCAGATGGCCGAGCTGGAGTTTTCCTAGATGTAAAATGGCATCAGGAATCCAACACAAGTGTCGGATCTTCGTTCCAAGGTCATTTGATTCCCCATTTAATCCCCGCAAGGTTTGGTGTTGTGAAGCAGCTACTAGGTCCGGAAGCCAAGAAGAGCGTGACAGGGCCTAGCTTTGTAGATTTCAACACCATGGAGCCACCCATCCAAACGGATCTCGATTCCGATGTCGTTTGCCCCCTCAAAACTGAAAAATCCATTTGACCGGAAGTGTGAATGGAAAGTGCATGAACTAGATAATTGGGTATTTAGCTTAAAGCTCTAAATAAAGAGCTTAAGGCCATAAAAGGCCACGATATGAAACGATTGGGGGGGGGGGGGGGGGGGGGGGGGCGTCAGTTTTTTGCGCCCCCTTTTTTCTCCTCTCATGATGCATTTTCTGATCGGTAGAGTGGAGAGAAATGCTCCTGGGCCTAGAATGCTTCTATCCTTCGCCCTCAATTGCCACAAATAGATCAAGAAATGATGCATTGAATCAAGAGATCAAAAACCAATCTTTCTCTCTCCTCCCTCTCTCTCTTGCATAGAGGCTATTCATGTGCAAGAAATTAAGAGGAAGAGGGGCTGAAGAATGCTTGTCTGGCTATGATCGGATTACTTCAAGATAAAGTGGAGGCTAAGGAAAGAGGTTCAGCACTGAAGAATGGGGTCCGTGGGCTGCTCAAAATAATCATTAAAAAACCTGCAACGCGCGAGACATGCGGTATGCTTCAATTTTACAAAGAAATTTGATCGTTTTTGTTGTTTCATGGTACAAATGTTGTTCATATGCAATGAAATTTTGTTGGAACCTTGTTTACATCATGATTGAGGGCTGTAACTACAATAATAAAGAACCCGTAATGATTTAGAGCCATTATTAATTCTTTAAAACCCATAAAATGTCATTTTCAATGGAAATTAGTGGTTTTTAAAATTATTTTGAGTTGAAGAAAAAGGGTGAAAATGGGATAAGATCGGAGAAAATGTTAACTTTCAGTCAAAATGATAAGCCAATATAATAAATCAAAAAATTCCTATTTTCTATGAATAATAAATAGAAAAAATAGCAAAAATAGGAAAAATTGAAGTTTTCGCGCTCAAAAAATATGGAAAAATAAGATTCATGTGCGTGAATATTTGGCAAGGTTGTAGCATGAGGTGAAGCCTCATTTTGGCCTTATCCTTTTTGTTATAGTCCGTGTTTATCACTTTTTACATACAAAAATGATACAAAACAACCATTTACACCTATACACCGCATCAACACCTAAACGATGAGGGGGGAATGAAGGTTGTGTGACGATCTAATTGCTAAAAAGATACAAGTTATGATTTCCCTCTTTGTGCATAGCATTTAGGGATCGTTCCATAATTAAATATAGGTGACTAGTAGCACGAAAGTTTCGGTGCTAGTACCTAAAGCAACGCAACACATAACGCCTAGTTAAAATTCATGAAAGGGTTGTTTTTCGCACCCCACATGGCTGGATTTTTAATCATAAAATGATTGTGCACAAATTTCATACACCTTGCATCAAGCATGCCATGTGGTATCTCCTAGAATGCATTGCACTTGTTTGATAAACTTTGACCAATGTGAGAGGATAGGAAACCTAAGCTGTAGGTTTAGATGGGTGTTTCCATTGGGGAAAGTTTTGTGAGGCAAATCAAAATCTCCTGGAATGCTGAATTATGAAAGAGTGGAGTTTGTGCGAATGTCATATGTGTTAGCGACTCATCTTGGGGCTAATCCCCGAGGTGTAGGAGAGTCAAAGTGGAGCCGCGGCAATTAGCTGAGTGGTGCTTCCCTATGTGTGTATTACGAGGCATTATGCCTATATGTTATGGGATCTCCCTCAAGGGAAGGTGAACATTGGACTACATATTTGATACAAACGCAAAATCGTCATAGGCATTTAGTGCAAAGTGAGTTTTAGACGGTCCTGGCTTGCGAGGCCGTGTGGTGGGGTTGTCTGTCGTATGCAAGAGGTCCGGCTAGTGCCATAGCCAGTGCTGGCCCATTTTAGGTCCCATCAGTGGTGCGTTTGTCGCCGGGAGCCGCCAACAAGTGGTGGTTCTCGAATCTAGGGTTTTTAGCGACCAAATACTTGGTTTATGTCCTCTGAAAAGGACCTTCAAGCCGAAATAAAAAAAGCAGAACGTGCTGAGAAGGCTAGACAACGGTTGGAGATTGTAAGGCGCTATTCTCCTCAAAGGAGCAGCTTGTTACGCATAAGTGGCAATGGTTCTAGTAACCTAGGTGTTACTATGAGTAGTTCTTTGAGTGCAATTGGAAGTCTTGGTACTTCCCTATTTCCAGTTAATCAAAACAAGTGGGGGTGTAGTGTTACCTACACAAACTCTTGTTGTCAATCCAGTTGTAGCCATGGCACAACCTATCGCAATTCCAGCAGGTATACCAGATTTACTAGCATTAGGAGCACCATTGCCCATTTTCCATGGGTTAGCAGAAGAAGATGGAGAACTCCACATTAAGGAGTTTCAAACGCTCATGTTCAACTATCGAATCCAAGACGAAGGACACCTAATGATGTTCTTCAACATGACGTTAAAAGGAAGAGCGGTAGTGTGGTATCAAGGTTTAGAAGCCAGAACCATAACTAGCAGTGCCCAATTCTTTATGGATTTTTGTAGAGAGTTTTCCCCTGAGAAAGATGGACAATATTGGTTGCGTGTTCTGAATGTAACACGCCAAGAGCCAAATGAGAATGTCCATGCATATGCCAAGAAACTAAAGCAAACTTAATGCTTATATTCCCATTCCAGCGCGGCTGCACAGTTGCAATATTTCCTACATGGATTGGATTTTAATATCCAGGTGCAGCTAAGTAGTGTTGCTTTGGCCGATATCAACACTGCCATTACCCAAGCAGAAGGAGTAGAGTTGCACTTGCAAGTGGCTTATGTAGCAAGGATAAATTAAAATGGTAATAATTTGGCCTTGACCAATGGGATTCAAGGGGACCCCATGTTAAATACGAGTGGTAGAGGGAGTATTATGTCAAATCTGCCTATGTTACCAGCTCCTCCTAGCATGACTATGCCTATGGCTAGTCAGGCGGCCTCACTAAATAGTGGTGGAAACCAAATAATGAATCCTAATGTTGTCCTAGTTGGTCAGCGGCTAATTCTTAATCAAGTGGTTAGGCCCATGGGGTGACAGACTAATGATTGCGGCTATGAGTCTAGTGCTTCTAATGTCCTTGGTGAAGTTAAGGATATGATGAAGCACTACACCGATATGATCTCTGAACAATATCGACAAATAGCTGTGGATGTCAATTTCCTTAAGAAGCAATAGAATTTGATAGGGAGCCTCAAGATTCAGTTGTAAGTGGTGTGGGGGCCAACATTTCCCTAGGAATCGCCCGAATGTCAAATGTGATATTTACGGGAAGTCTGGCCACTTAGCTACTACCTATTGGAGTAAGATCAGTTCTCTCCAACAAGGGAGTAAACAACCAGGTCCAGTTAACCATCACGCACAAGGGAATAATCTCCAGCAAGAAGATGGATGAAGGCAACTGCTGCAAAGAGGAAAAGCTGTTGTAGAGGAGTTACCTCATGGCAGTGAAGTCAGCTTTATTGAGGCTGTACATGTCAATGATGCTGAAACTTCTAATCTACGAGCCGTAACAAGAGGCCAAAAGGCTAAAGAGGGTGAAAAAGATAATGCAAAACCTGTCGAGGAAAGCCCTAAGCAAGATGCTAGGGAAAAGCAAGTCTTGAATCTTGATAAGGAATGTGGGCCATTAAGACCTATTAGTAGTAAAGTCGATCCGGAGGAGGATAAAGGATTGCCAAGAAAGAAGGTAAAGGCTAAAAAAGAGGCACCAAAGCCAATGGAAAGACCAAAGGAGAGAATGGTTTGGCGTGAGAAGAGAACTTTGGCTAATTACCACGACTTTGATCTAGCAAGTTCCCTTTGCAAATTCAAATCAGACGTGAATCTTCTGCAATTGATTCAGGAGTAGGCAAGGAATTCAAGAAAATCCTGCGTATAGGGTATATAGTAGAATCTTTGGGTATAGCTAGAGTGGGGGAAGATTGGTTCGATCATGCTGAAAAGCATTGCCCTAGGGTTCCAGCATAAGTGGATGGAATATTAGTGGAGCATGCTATCCTAGGCACTGGATCCTCCGTCAATATCATAAGTTCAGACTTGATGGAGAGGTTAGGTCTAGAAATCCAAAAAGACGGCTCCACACTTCTTAGGATGGCTGATGATAGTCTAAGACAACCAGAAGGTTGCATTACTAAGGTCCACGTTACAGTTGTGAGTGTGGAATGCTATCTGGACTTTAGGGTGATAAGGTTTGCAAGACGTCCTAGCTATCGGGTTTTGCTAGGCAGGCCATGGATTCTATGGACAGATTGTCAAGTCGATGTACCCGTTGGTCGAGTGATCCTAGGTCGAGGTGCCCATCGTGTAATAGTGGATGCTTACCCTGAGTCTCCTTAGAGTGAGAGAGCTCCACTATCCTCCACTGAACTAGAAACAATAGATGATCCATTTGGTAGTGAGACGTCATTGAGCAATGGATCTAAGGAAGGGTCCACTACAGAGGATATTTATAAGATAACCTTGAATGAGCCAATAGAGCATCATGATCGAATAAGAGACGCGGATGTTATTGAGCTAGATCTTGGTACGCTAAATGATTCGCGGCCAATTAAATTAGGGTCCATGATCAGCTCGGAAGAAAGAGAGGATTATGTGTCCTTAATTCAAGAGTTCCATGATATCTTTACTTGGAGCTATGACAAACTTCAGGGTATTCCTCCCTGTCTAGATATGCATACTATTCCTATAAAGGAAGGTACCCGCCATGAACGTCAAAAAATAAGGCGTATGCCTTTTGAATTAAGGGACGGGTTGTACAAGGAACTACAAAAGTTACAGAAAGCAGGTTTGATCTTCCCTGTTTAGCATACTGAATGGTGCTCACCAGTTGTGATCAGGAAGAAGAAGAATAATCAAACCGTCTTTATGTAGACTTTAGAGAGATGAATAAGTAGGCTGTTAAAGATTACTACCCATTGCTGTTTATTGACCAAATTTTGGATCAACTAGCCGGTAGAGAAATCTATTCATTTATGGACTGCTTTGCAGGGTATAACCAAATGGCGATCACTGAGCAAGATAAGCTAAAAACGACGTTTATTACAGTCTTCGATACCTTTGCATACCATGTGATGGCATTTGGGTTGTGTAATGCACCTGGTTCGTGGCAAAGAACAACAGACAAGACCTTTGGTGACATCTCCCCAGAGGAGCTGAAAGTATTCATTGATGATCTGGGGCAGCCACCGTAAGGGATAGACAGTTGATCATTTTGCGGAAGTGTTTTGAGCATTGCAGACAATTTTGCATTGCTCTTAACCCACGGAAGTGCGTCTTCGGAGTCCCTTATGGGCTCTTGTTAGGCCATGTGGTCAGTTTCGTAGGGATTGCGACTGATCCTAAAAAGATCAAGGTCATAGTCGTCATGAGTTTGCCACGTACTCCAAAGGAAGTGCATAGCTTTCTGTCATCAGTAGGGTATTATCGAAGGTTTATCAATGCCTTGACAGAAAGAACGTTGCCACTGACAAACCTACTGTCCTTTAATTGTCAATTTTCATGGAGTGATGCTTGCAAAGTGTTTTTTGATGATGTGAAGCAGGAGCTTGCTAAAGCACCTGTTTTAAAAGCACCAAAAGGGGCGAAATGTTCTATATATTTTCAGCAGCAACCATGTATCAGCTGGCTGCTACTTATCCCAAATTTGGGAGGAAAAGTGGTACCATCCGATAGCTTTTGCTAGTCGAAAGTTGGGCATATAAAAAATTAACTACACCTATATGGAGAAGTTGTGCCTTGAGATGGTATTTGCAACCAAAAAGTTCAGGCACTACATTCTTTATGAGAGGGTGGTTTTTTATACGAAGGCGGAAGGGCTTCGTGAATAAGTTACAGCCGCCTGACCGTTTAGTAAAGTGGTTAATCACTTTGCAGGAATTTGATTATGAGATTAAGAGCAAGCCGTAGAAGCTTTAGGGCATTGTAGAGTGTCTTATGGATTTTGGAGAGCCAAAAGAGGTCTTGGCTGAAGGAAGTGACATGGAGACTTTGTTCAATATTGATACGATATCTATTCCCTCCTGGTATGCGGCTGTAACACACTATCTTTCTACGGGAGAGACTGGAGCTACTTTATCAAAATCGGAGAAGAGGAAAATTAAACAACAGGTGTTGAAATTTTCATTGATCATAGGCACATTATATCGGTAGGGTGTTGATGATATTTATCGCCGATGTGTGATGCCTAACGAGGTTCCCTTTATTTTGTGAGAGTACCATGACTCCACTTGTGGAGGGCACTTTGTTGGGCGATTTACGGCACAGAAAGCTTTAAGAGCTGGATATTGGTAGCCGTCCATCTTCCAAGATTCCTTTGAGTACGTCAAGAGATGTGATACCCGTCAAAGACACGATAGTCGAGAAAATAGAAAGCATCCACTTACGCCTATCATGGATATCTTTCCATTTGAGAAGTGGGGCATTGACTTTGTGGGTCCTATCACCCCGTCGTCTACTACTCAGAAAAGATACATTATAGTAGTAACTGATTACTTTACAAATTGGTCAGAAGCACGGGTGACGAGGCAGGACAATGCAAAAGAGACTGCCAATTTTCTGCTTGAGCAAATTATCTGCCGTTTTGGTCTGCCAAAGGAAATAGTATCGGACCGTGGAACTCACTTTTTAAATAAAGTGATTAAAAGTTTGGTTGAAGCTTGGCAAATCAAGCATAACAAGACGACCCCCTATAATATGCAAGCAAATGGACTAGTCGAAAGTACCAATAAGTAGCTTGTGGGTATCCTATCTAAGATAGTCTCTGAAAAGAAGCGGGACTGGGATACAAAATAGAATTGGTCGATCAATGAAGTGAGACCGTGCCTCTCTGCATATCAAGTCTCAAGGCCAGTCGGATCACGATTTGTAATGGAGTGCTGCAATGTGGTGGTTTGGGCGTATAATACAACGTTTAAACGAGCCACTAGCCACACTCCATTCAAATTAGTTTACGTGGAGGAGTGTGTCTTGCCCTTAGAAAATGAGTTACCGATCATTAGATTTGCAATCAATCATTCTCTGGGTGATGAAGATGCCCTATTTGAGCGGTTTACGACTATAGCCCACTTGGATGAGCTCAAATTGCAGAGTTTGTTGCACCAAGAGGTAGCTAAACGTCGGATGAAACAGTTGCATGATTTGAAAGCGAAGAAATATACTTTTAAAAAGGGGCAGTTAGTTCTATATTACGATGTGCGTAGGGAGCTATTTCCAGGAAAGCTAGAACCTCGATGGGATGGCCCTTACAAGATAGTTCGGATAGGTAAAAATAAGTCCACAGTTCTATTACCTGATCTACAAGGAGTGGAATTTAAGAATAAGATTAATCTTAATAAGATTAAACCTTATTATTTCTAAGTATACTAATGCGCTAAATGCATTGCAGGTCCATGCTGGGGCTGATTTGAGACTTGCACGAGAGCTTAAATTGGTTGATGGGGCGGTTAATCCCTTATTTGGAGCACCCATATCTTTTGCAAAGATATCATCAAGGGAGGCTTATCTGGTGGAGCAAGGGATATAAAGTGATTGAGCAAGAAGATGGTACCTTTGTGTGGGAAATTAAAGTTTTCTGCCATCACTTCTTACAAATCTTGACAAGCATCCCTGTTGAGTTTAATGAAGAAGGTGCGATGGAGCCGTCAGTTCATCCTCTAAATCTGTTGAACTTTGACTATCATAATTACAAATAGGGGAGTTCTTGATGGATGGCTGGGTAAACCCATTATGGACGTATACATTATACTTTGATGGAGCGTCCAAGGGCCCTAATAGAAAAGGAAGTGTTGGAGTAGTTATCCGAGATCCCCGACGTGGAGTTACAATGAAATTACCTGCTTATCTCGGGGTAGGATTTACTAACAACATGGCGGAGTATAAAGCTTTGATTATGGGACTGACTATTGCCAAGAAAGGTGGCATTAGGTGGTTGTTAATAAAAGGGGATTCCCAATTGATCTTAAATCAACTCAATGGGACATACACAGTCTGGAATCCTCTCCTTCGTATGTATCATCGAACTGCTATAATCCTACTTGATGAATTTGAGAGCATATCTCTTCAGCTGATTCCACGTTATTGGAATCAGTTTGCGGATTCCTTAGCTAATTTTTCTTATGAAGAGGACCTCTTTTTCAATTGTTGTCCTAGTTCGGATGTTGTTATTGATAATGAGACAGGACGTGGTCGCTTGTGGGGGATGTTATCAGACCTTGCATTATATGGCAAGCAATGGTTGATATGGGTAATGCAAAGAGTAGCCGAGACCCATCTACCATTATTATCTTGGACCCATAGGTTGATCAAAAGACATGTTATGCGTACGCCTCTTGCTATATATGCAAGAGGTATGGGCCATAATTTGATGCATTTAGCTTAGGGCTGCGAGCCCTATTTTTCCCCTTGGAATGGAGCATATTTGCATATATCTACCTTCTTCCAAGGAGGGATCTCTATGAGTTGTTTTGTTTGATTTCATTAGGCCAAGAGGGCCAGTTGCTTTAAGTAGTTAATGTTTTATTTCATTAGGCCAAGAGGGCCAGTTAGTTTGCAGTGAAAAGTGCTATTTCTTTAGGCCAAGAGCGCTCTATCTCTATTTGGCGCAGGTACGTTTAATACTTTGTTGTTTTAGTGATTGCACCATATAGGTTGACAAAGTCGCTTGAGGGAGCCTTTGCTGTGAAGAAGCTTCTTGTGGCCATTTCAGGTGGTTTCGTTCCCTTTTCTAGTTTTTCCCCTTAAGCAATTAATGATATATCTGTTGGTGAGGGTTACTTTCTTTTTTTTGTTGGGGACTGGCAATTGAGGCATGAAGTCCCAGGTTTAGGTTAGGTATGTCTGGGGGAGGTCTGAGTAGTCATTGCCTCCTGCAGGGCATTGTCAAGCATTGAAAGACTTGTTTTAGATGGGAGTTCTAGTGACCCTGTTCTGCTGACCTACTAGGCGGCTGTTCTAGGAGTTCCTGTTAGTTGTGAGGCAGTTAGAGAAGCCTATTACAATAATGATGGAAAGAGACAAAACCCTAAAGATCTGAAGGACAATATATGAATATACGGAGGTGTGTAAAAAAGGATTTTAACCCCTATAAAAATAGAAAAGGAAAGAAAGAAAAATCCTTGAGCTGTTGTTTATCGCCTTGTGAAGGCTTGGTAGGTTCCTGGGGATGAGACAGACTGGCTTCAGACTTTCTGTCAGATTATGCTAGGCCTACTCCTCGTGGATTTCATGCCTTGCTCTTATCAGGGGGTAAGGTATGAGCTGTGATGTGTTGTGTTGTGTATTTTTTGTATCAACTTGATGCTCCTTTTTGTTGTTTATGTGCAGATCTATTCGTGGGATTCGACGGGATGAGTCGCCCTATCCCGTGATCGCCCGTTTTGGTTCGCCAAAAGAATTAGTATCGAACCATGGAACTCACTTTTTAAATAAGGTGATTAAAAGTTTGACTGAAGCATGGAAAATTAAGCATAACAAGACGACTCCTTATAACCTGTAGGCAAATGGACAAGTTGAAAGTACCAATAAGTAGCTTGTGGGTATCTTGTCCAAGATAGTCTTCAAAAAGAAACGAGACTGGGATACAAAATTACATGTGGCAGTGTGGGCGTATAATATGACGTTTAAACAAGCCATTGGACACACCCCATTCAAATTAATTTATATAGAGGAGTGTGTCTTGCCCTTGGAAATTGAGTTGTCGACCATAAGATTTGCAATCAATCATTCTTTGGGTGATGAAGATGCCCTATTCGAGCAGTTTATGACTCTAGCCCACTTGGATGAGCTTAAATTGCAGAGTTTGTTGCACCAGGAAGTAGCTAAGCCTCGGATGAAGCGGTTGTATGATCTAAAAGCGCAGAAATATACCTTTAAAAAAGAATAGTTATTTCTATATTATGATGCGCTTAGGGAGCCATTTATAGGGAAGTTGGAATCTAGATGGGATGGCCCTTACAAGGTAGTTAGGATAGGTAAAAATAAGTCCACGTCTTTACTAGTAACTGATCTACAGGGAGTGGAATTTAGAAATAAGGTTAATCTTAATAAGATTAAACCTTATTATTTCTGAGTATGCTAACGTGCTAAATGCATTGAGGGTCCATTGCACTTCCATGCTAGGGTTCATCTAAGCCTTGCAAGAGAGCTTAAACTGGTTGATGGGGCGGTTAATCCCTTATTTGGAGCACCCATATCTAGAGCAAAGATATCATCAGGGGAAGCTTATCTGGTGGAGCAAAGTATACAAAGTGATTAAGCAAGAAGAAAGTACCTTTTTGTAGGAGATCAAAGTTTTCTACCATCACTGTTTACAAATTTTGACAAGCATCCCTGTTGAGTTTAATGAAAAAGGTGAGATGGAGCCGTCAGTTCATCCTATAAGTATGTTGAACTTTGACTATCATAATTACGAATAGGAGAGTTCTTGATGGCTGGCTTTGTAAACCCATTGTGAACATATAAATTATACTTTGATGGAACATCCAGGGGCCCTAATAAAAAAGGGAGTGTTGGAGTAGTTATTCGAGATCCCCGACGTAGAGTTACAATGAAATTAGTTGTTTATCTCGTGGTAGGATTCACCAACAACATGGTGGAGTATAAAGCCTTGATTATGGGATTGAACATTGCCAAGAAAGGTGATATTAGGTGATTATTAGTAAAAGGGGATTCCCAACTGATCTTAAATCAACTAAATGAGACATACATGGTTCGGAATCCTATCCTTTGTATGTATCATCGAACTGCTATGACCCTACTTGATGAATTTGAGAGAGTGTCTCTTCAGCTGATTCCACGTTCTTGGAATCAGTTTGTGGATTGATTAGCCAATTTTTCTTATGAAGAGGACCTCTTCTTCAACTGTGGTTCTAGTTTGGATGTTGTTATTGATAATGAGACAGGACCTGGTTGTTTGTGGGGAATTTTATCAGACCACGTGTTATATGGCAGGTGATGGTTGGTATGGGTAATGCGACGAGTGGTCGAGACCCATCTACCACTATTAACTTGGACCCATAGGTTGATCAAACGACATGTTATGCATACGCCTCTTGCTATCTATGCAGAAGGGATGGGTCAAAACTTGATGCATCTAGTTTAGGGTGAGAGCCCTATTTTTCCCTTGGAATGGAGAGTATTTTTGTATATTTTCCTTTTTCCAAGGAGGGCTATATATGAGCTAGTTTGCTTGATTTCATTAGGCCAAGAGGGAAAGTTTTGTCAAGTTTTAATAGGCCAAGAGGGCTAGTTAGTTTGCAATAAAATGTGCTATTTCATTAGGCCAAGAGGGCCATATGTTTGTTTGGTGCAGGTACGTTTAATAGTTTTCTGTTTTAGTGATTGCATCATACAGGTTGGCGAAGACACTAGAGGGAGCCTTTGCTACATAAGAGTTTCTTGTGGCAATTCTAGGTGGTTTCGTCCCCCTTCCCGAGTCTTTTCCTTTAAGCAAATAATGATGTATGTGTATGTAAGGGGTACTTTCTTTTTGTTTGTTATGTCCGTGGGAGGTCTGAGTAGTCATTGCCTCCTACAAAGGCATTGTCAAGCACTCAAAGACTTGTTTTAGAAGGCAATCCTAGTGACCCTATTCTGTTGACTTGCTAGGCAGTCATTCTAGGAGTTTCTGTTAGTTGTGATGCAATTAGAGAAGCCTACACTTAAATATCAAGAGAAGAACAAGTTTTGAATCTAGCTAATAATAAATATATGGAGGTGTGTAAAAAGGGATTTTAACCCCTATAAAAATAGAAAATGAAAGAAAGAAAAAATCCTTGAGTAGTTGTTCATCGCCTTGCAAAGGCCTGGTAGGTTCCTGGGGACGAGACAAGACCTAGGGCCGATGCCTTGTTTTCCTGGGGGTGGCATCTAGTTGAAAGAATAAGAATAAGAGATGGTTGGAGCGAAAATAAAAGTGAGCGTTAAAAAAGAATTAAGTGTCGCCTCGCAAGGGCTTGGTAGGTTCTTGGGTACCGAGACAAGACCTGAGGCCGATGCCCTATTCTCCTTGGGTCACTACGCTCAGCTCCCTCCTTTTTACATGCCCGAGTATGGAAAATAAAAGCTCAAAAGGAAAATGTGTTAAAAGACAATATTTCTTGATTAGGATATAGGAGTCCTTGCCTAGTAGGAGCTCCTAGTTGAGTTGTCCTTAGTTACGAAGGTAGTTCAAGCCATCACTTAGGATGGCCTCTCTGATAGTTTCTTTTAGCTTGGCCATGTTGGAGCAGTTGGTTAGTGACTAGCTTTGGGCTTTCTATCAGATTATGTTAAGCCTACTCCTTGTGGATTTCATGCCTTGGTTTTGGCAAGGGGTAGGGTGAGAGTTATGATGTCTTTTGTTGAGTATTTTCTGTATCAGCTTGACACTCTTTATGATTATGCATGTGCAAATTCATTCGCGGGATTCGACGGGCTGAGTCGCCCTATCCCATGGTCGCCAATGAGAGTTGGATTTTAGGACCCAATTTGGACCTATTCTTGAAGTGTTGGAGCCCATTTTTGGAGCTGAAAAGTGCCCGAGGGGCGTTAAAGAGTCAAATTTCATAAAAAATCAAACAGTAGCAGATAGTTGAGCTAGAGTTTTCCCGGATGCATTTCAACTCAGGAATCCAAAGCAAGTCTCAGTTGTCGATCGGAGGTCGTTTGACCCCCCATTTAATCCCCGCAAGGTTTGGTGTTGTAAAGCAACCTCTAGATTTAGGAGCCAAAAAGTGTGCAACGGGGCCCACGTTTATAGATTTCAATGTCACAAAGCCAACCGTCTAGTTGGATCATGAATTGGAGTCCGTTTGCACCCCAAACAAGTCGAAAACCCTTCTACTAGAGTGTGAAAGTGGGTTTTTTGAAGTAGACCTTTTATAAATGAAATAAAATGAAACTCTAAATGAAGAAAACATGCAAAAACATGTCAAGATGTAGGGAGGGGAGTTTTTTGATTGACGCCCCATTTTTTGGGGGGTTTTGTGCCTCTTGGATGCTCAATGATGTAGAGAGAGAGGGGAAGATCCCTGATCTATGCAGAGAGGGCAAGATTTTGATGGTAACCATGTGTAATATGATGAAGGGAATAAAATTTTGATTTTTAGTATTTCTCTCTCCTCTCCTCTCTCTCCTCTAAGAGGCAATTCATGTGGAAGAAGCCTGAATAATGAATGCTCGCTCGGCGTGGTATTGAATTGCTTCCAAATCAAGTGGGGCTCAAGATGGATGATTGGAGAAGGGCTGAGCATCAATTGTGAACTTTTTTGCTGTCCCAAATTAGACTTTAAAAAACCCGCAACAAGGAAAAAAATCGGTAACTCTCTTTTATGAAGAAAAATGGCTCTTTTTTTATATTTTATTGGTCAAATGGATGAAAATTGGTAGATATGTTGTTTGTTGTTTTTTTAATGGTTGTGTGGAAAAAAAATCAGAATACATAATTTGATAATGCTGAAAATAATTTTCTAAAACTCGAAAAATACGCATTTTACAAAGAAAATGGGGTTTTTGTCATTTCAGGTTTGATAAAAAACATGTATGAGGGATTAAATGTGGAATATGAGTGATTCTTAGTTGTCATAATCAGAAAAACCAAAAAGACTAGAAAATTCTCTATTTTCTTGATAAATAAATCGGAAAAATAGAGAAAAATAGGAAAAAATAGGTTTTTGTGCGCTGAAAAATAGGATAAAAGTGTTTTTATTGCTTTGTACATCAAAAATGACAAAAAAAAACCTACACCTATGCAACGATGCAACACATAAATGGTAGGGGGAAAAGAAGAGTTGTGGAAGTGTTTAAGTGTGGAAAAATGAAGTAGTAAAGTCTGATCTTTTGGTTATACAAGTCATATAGGACGATAATAATTTACGTTTAAGGAGCTAGTAACATAAGAACTTGGTGCTAGTCTCCATACATTGAAGCATACGTTTAGTAAAGATCATGAAAGGGTTGGTTTTACACATCACAAAATGCTGATTTGATAAATATTTTTTATACACTAGGATCATATGCACTATGCATGATGCATGCCATATGGTATAGTCTCGTGGATTGCATAGCAATTGTCTTCTAGGACATGACTTATACGTGGAGTGGAAAAGAGCCTAAGATGTAGGTTAGTTGTATGGTTTCCTTGGGACTATTTGGTGAGGATCTATATATTCCTTGATCATAAAAAATAAGAAAAGAGTGGAGTTTGTGTGTTATGTTTTATATGTTAGGTAGCGCATCTTTGGGTCAATCCCCTTGATGTAGGAGAGCTGCAGTGGAGCCGTTGCAGTCAGCCGACAGGTGCTTCCCTATGTTTGTGATACGAGGTGTTATATCTACATGTTATGGGATCTCCCTTTGAGGGAAAGGGAAGGTAAACATTGGACCGTGTCCCATTACAAATGCAAAATTGATATTAGGGTTTAGTGTAGTGTGAGCTTTAGATGGCCCTAGCCATGAGGCCATGTGGGGTGTCTTATGCGTCTTAGAGGTCCGACTAGTGCTAGAGAGCCAGTGTCGGGCCCAATTCAGGTCCCAACAGTATCCTCCAACAATTCCACCATGTTCTTTAGCAAGCACATCATGCTTTTCGTTCTCACACATGTATCTTCACAATAACCCATTTTGTCCTAGTCTATAGAGTTGGTCAATAATTAAGTGATAGGGTTGAATCTTAAGAATAAGGCACTTTAGCCTAGCCTTCTCTATAACTCTCTTATGTAATCCATGCTCTAGGACTTCGACTATGTCATTTTCCTAATATGGTGCTAGATCGGCTCTAAATAGATCTCTCTCACTAGACATGCTAAAAAAGTGTACATTAGCAGGCAAGTCATCTACGATGCCCTATCCATGTTATGTTTGAATCTGGGGGTCGTAGGATCAGTGCAATTGCGAGAGCCTTTTTTAATTCCTTATAGGTGTAACGTGCCCACCTATTGGCTCTCCAAGTACATTTTAGCACTCCATGGAGAATGAATCTAAGCATCACCGCCCGGCACTCTCATGGAATGTTCCAGGGTTTGTCACCTAGGGTCTCCCGAGTCCGCCCACAACTGAACGTTCGCGGCCTGAACCCCACTAGGATTGACCTAAATTCTAGGTTCCTAAGGGTCAAGGTCTCTTGACAGCATTCTAGTGTCAGATTTTGGACATCCTACTTTATGTAGAGATACCCAATCCGAAGCAGATCCATACCGCAATTGGTTTAAAGAGAATGGGAAACGAGAGGGATGCACCGCTCAACCTCTCTGCTTGTAGGGCATAGTCCCATTCTGGTCCCCTAAAGCGACATGAATCGAGTTCTAACCTAACCATACCTAGAGGTCAAATGACAGTAAAACCTTGTGAGAAGCCTCCCAAATCTCTAGGAGACCACCCTATCGTAGGACAGACCCATTGGGGTTTTGTCCACCCGCTTCCCTTGATAGCTTTAGTTTTCTAATTAGGTCCTATCACATTTATGTGTGACATTCAAAATCAGTTTCCTTAATTAGGCCTTTTAGGGAACGAGGTTTGTTTGCGTAATTTTATGGCACAGACACAAATACAGAGCAAGCAATCCTTTTGACAAACAAGTTCCTTAACTTATCTTTAAGTTAATCTTTGTCTCCTGCTCATATAGGAGAAATTATACATTCCCTTCTGTCCAACATAAGTACTCGATCCAAATCACATGGCACCATAATTTCTATCCATTATATCTAGAATAAGATCTTCCAATGCCTCTAGACGTTGGGCTCTTCAACTCCGTTCTAGACTTGGCAAGGGGTGTCTAGAGCTCCACTGACCCCAAGTGACCCAGGAGCGAGACACACTTACCGTGGTTAGCCTTTTTACCACTCGGTTGACCTTTGGCTCGTGAATCAGTAGTGTCCTCTTAGGGTAATCTGCTATGCGATCTTGGAGATGATCCACTCCTGCAAATATCCTTCCTTAATTAAACCAATTAACAATCAAGGCAATCATCCTAATATCATCTTCCATGAAATCATTCCTTTATTTCCCATGGCAACTTGTCATTACTAACCCCTACCATGCATTTACCCTCAAGCACAAGCACTTGGAATAATCATCCAGATTACATTCCAACAGTCAGTTTAAAAAAAAAGCATTTAGGACGTTGTTTGATCAATCAAAGAAAACAATGGCATCCTTTCCAAGACATTGCAAGAATAGTCGCAATAACCTTTCCATCATGTGTTTGCGCTCCCCCCTTGGGATCTAAGAGATTCCATGCAAAATTGACTTAACACACCCTTCTTTCGGCTAAGGCATACATTATGGTTTCAAGTACTATACTAGACATAAGTTCTATTAATCAGCTACATTGATCGATAACCCAGCCTTCTTTCCAACAAGTACAAAAGCATCTGTCTTTCCTTCGACTAAGGGTTTCCCAATCCCTAGAGCTCTCCTCTTGCCTTTGAAGATTGGGATTGTAATTCGTACCTAGCCCAACCCCCAAGTTGGGTTGGTGAAGGTGGTGGTTGCCAAATGGTCCCTAAGGCATCTTAGTTTTAGCCCTTATGATTGTTATTTGCACTAACTATGCATAACATCAAGGTTCCAATCTACCAAACATGAGTTATTAGTTCGTATTGTTAGTAAGAGCTTGGGCAAAGCCTAGAGCTTCAAAAATTAATTTCCTTAGGCTAAATCTCTTATCATGCCTTCCATCACGTGTGTGAGCTACATCATACCAATTGTGTGGTGGAAACACACCTATTATTGAGAGGATGGGAAGATGGCCATCCTTGAAGCTTTACATGCTATTTATAAGTTTATCGTATGGCATCTGAATACAATTAGCTTTTCTTAGCACACGCATTTGGGGAATTCAATCCTTCAAATAATTACAATGCGGTTTATCCTTCTCAATGTCCTATTCTCGTGCAACATAATATGGCCCTATCATGTCTCATGCAAAAATCGGGCAAGCATTTATTAATTCGGAAATACATTACTTACGACCGATATTGCATGCGGATTGGTAGTGATGGCCTTGCCTGAGGCTTCATTGATCGTTGAGGGACTACCATCTGGGTGCGACAATTTCCACTTGGGTGACATCCCCGATCTCTTTTCTTTTAGACATGCTTCACACAGGACTTTTGCGTCATGTACTTAATTAGCGAGGGCCAGTTGGGGAGTGAGATGAGCTAGCGATCGAAGGATAATCACGTGGAAATGAGGTATGGGTCCGTGGCCAACGGGAGAGAAGGAATGCGTGTGTACACCCTCTTTCTCTTTCTCTCTTCCTCCCTCTTTCTCACCTTCTCTTTCCTTCTCTCTTTCTCTCTCCCTTCTCCTTCTTATTCTCTTCTTCTTCTCCTCTCTCTCTCTCTCTCTCCTCTTCTTCTTCTTTTCTCTCTTCTTCTCCTCTCTCTCTCCCTCTTCTTCTTCTTCTTCTTCTCTTCTTTTCATCTTCTTCTCCTCTCTCTCTCTCTCCCTTCTTCTTCTTCTCTCTTCTTCTTCTCCCCTCTCACTCTCTCCCCTCTCTCTTCTTCTTCTCCCCCCCCCTCTCTCTCTCTCTCTCTCTCTCTCTCTCTCTCTCTCTCTCTCTCGTTGTTCTTCTTCTTCTTGTTCTTCTTCTTCTTCCCTTCTTCTTGTCCTCTCTCTCTCTCTCTCTTTGACAGACATGGGCATTGATAGACTCCCACCTCTTCTATATGATACTCAGGCTCCCACTTACACCCTCTCTCTCTTTGAGAGAAACAGAGTCATCAGACAGGAGATATGACATATTTATATACAGAGGACATGGGTCAGCCCTGCATAGCCACTGCCATCGAAGATGGCACATTATTATACACAGTTCTTGAGCATATCAGAGCAGGGATTCATAGAGATTCTGAGATATATGCAGATCTATATGCCACATTGATTGAGAGTTCTTATTGGACAGCTCAGGGTATCATCACATCAGCTTATGATTGAGAGTGGCAGAGCCAGTGGCATCCCATGGGAGGAGAGGATATGCCCCCTTTGCAGATAAGAGGTGGAGAGTGAGGAGCATTTTGTTCTCAGATGCCCGGTATAATCAGAGCTGAGATCTAGATACACATTGAGCAGCTCACTTCAGGGATGTATGACTGATATGGATCAGAGATCATTTGGCCGTTTTCTGGGAGAGGCATGGCACATCAGAGAGCAGAGCACATAGCGGGTCCCAGTCAGAGAGGGGCCCACCCAGACGACTATTACATAGTTCTTTCAGATAGACAAAGTGAGAGCTACTGTACCAGCCTCTAGCCAGACCTCCGGGCTCATACTACAGTAGGCTGAGGACCAGCGTACCCAACACCGCACGAGGATCCGTGGGTTTCAGACCCCACAGCCACACCGACAGGAGATCCGGAGGATTCTTGATCTACATCGACAGCAGACTGAGATCCGACGACACTCAACACATTGGATCTCAAATCTCCAATTTGCTCTTTCTCCACCGCCGATGTACCACATCCTGCATCTAGGAGGGATCACCTGCTATTAGCGACTTCGACGACTGCTACTACATCCCAGGATAGTATATCTCCCTGCATCTGTTACATATACACATCACACCACTTTATCACAGCCGACAATTGTTCCCCTATCACAGCCGACATTTGTTCCCCTTTTGTAGCCATTATCTGGAGTACCAGAGCTACATACACACATACACATACACGACACTTATCACACTCACAACACCGTATTTTCAGTTTCCAGTTTTTAGCTTTTCATTCAGCACTTTTATTTTGGATAGCTGGACCTCATCAGTTGTATCACAGTTTGTCTCATAGGCCAGTTTTGGTCTTTAGAAGACGTTAATATAACTTTCTTTCTTTCTTTATCTCTCTCTCTCTCTCTCTCTCTCTCTCTCTCTCTCTCTCTCTCTCTCTCTCTCTCTCTCTCTCTCTCTCTCTCTCTCTCTCTGGGGTGGCAAGAGGTGATGTCACATGTCCTCCTCTTATGATAGGGGGGGTTTATATAGGGGAGAGGAGGATAATATTTGGGGGGGAGAAATGTGGGGAGAAGGTGGTGTGGTGGTGGCGATGACCACCACCTGTTCTGCACATGGTGGTGGGGCTTTTTTTTGGAGCCGCCCAACTGGGCCATTGTGCCCAAGGGGGGGTGAACACGTGGCCTCCCCTCCCTCTGATTATCATCATCGTCATCTTCATCTTCTGCATTATTGCCGTCAACTCTAGCTTCCTACCTCGGCATCATCGTCAACCTCATCTCCCTCCCATCCACGTTGACTTCCTCTTTCTCTCCCACTGTCATCCTCTCGTCTTTCCCCCCTTTGCCACTGCGATGACAGGGGGGAGGGGATTAAAATTTTTTTTGGATTATTTTTTTATCAATAGGGGGGGCTCTTACGTGCGTAGTGGAATGTTACATCCTCTCCCCTTAGAGAACTCGAGATATCCTCATCTCAAAAGAACTAGGGAAGATAAGCACTAATGGGGCTCAAGGCCTATGGGTTAGGACCCACCATGCATCTTCAGCGCTACTCTAATCACTCATAAGCATGAGATCTTTTGAAACACAACTTATTGTATTGGATATATCCAAGTCTGGATTACAAGAGAAAAGCTTATTGTAGTTACATCTCATGGATATCTTCTAGGGTTTTCCTAAGTATTTGGTGTATTCTAGATCACAGGAGCTCGTACAACTTCATTTCCTTGTAAGTTCAAGTTCTCCTTGAGTCTTGTGGGACAATTGATGTAGTTATGTCCAATTTTGTGGCACTCAGAGCATCGGTCTTTAGGGTGCTTTGGACATTCCCTTTTGAAATGACCTAACTCCTTGCAATAAAAACAACGCGGAGCTTTATCACCTGCAGTCAGAAAATTCATGGTTGTCCTTGGCAGGATTTTCTTCATTAGACCAAATTGCCTTAGGATCCTTTTAGTGGATCGAAGGGGTCCTTTATCTCTGAAACTATGTTCCCAGATTGTCCTCTTCTTAATTCAGGACTGAGATTCATGGACAATTGTTTTTGCTTGTAATACTAAAGAATACTTCCAAGCTCCGACATTCTGGAAAGACCCAATCTATATTAGTTGAAAAGAAACAACTTAAGAGAAAATCATTGCAAGTTATAACTGTCATACTTGCTAAAGTATCTTTGATCACTTAGAAGTTCTGAGCTCAAAATAGATACAACTTATATTATTTGGGTTAACTCTATTTACAAGGGTAAGGTTTATTCCAATACAAGTTGTATTACATGTCGATAAAATCCCTAGGATTTCTAATAATCCTAAAGAGGTGTAGTGGGTTCTAAGTCTTTGTCTTCATCTGATTCCTCTATATATCTGAAGACTACACTTGTGTAGCTTCATTTCCTTGGAGGCTCCATATCTTCTGGACTTAAGTCAGAGCACTCAGCTTGGATGTGCCCTAGCTCGTTGCAGTGGAAACATCGATGGTTGGGACATCTCCTACGGATGTGCCCTAACTCTCTGCACAAGTGGCATCTCTTGTCCTGATCTCTCGAGAAACATCTTTGCATGATCCAAGTTCTTGGATGATTGGCTTTGCTCGAAATAATGCATCTTGCAAGTTTGTTGGATGCATTCATTCAAGATGGTGTTTTAGAAGAGTGTTCAGGCCATGGAAAACCTTGGATACTTGATGTGCAATATCCATAGGTGTTGCGTATTTTAGTAGGTACAAACTTTGAGTAGGTGTTGCATATTCTAGCTGCTTGAGCTTGAAGAATTCATTCATCCTCAAAGTCTAGTAGGTTGGTGGAAGGTATCATCCACATACAACATCTTTCAGTTGAGCCCAAGTAACACCATCACATAGTGCATTTATTGTTTGTAACCAGCCTATTAAGAACTTCCAAATCTGAATAATTGGATTACAAAATCTTAGCTCAAAGGCATGAAAGTTAATGCATATGTCTTTTAGGATTTATGTATGCTTCAATAGAGCCAAGAATGCATGTCATATACCTTCAATACTTCAAGCATGTGCAAGTACATGCTACCCTGTCAATATTAATAGCAAATCTGACCTTATTTTAGTTCTATACAACTATCACACAGTTCATAACTGAGCTCCTAGGCAAGCATTAGAGCTCCAGGGTGTTCAATAACATTCCAAGGATGCTTTATCAAGTATTAAACCACATATATTTCAACCAAGCATTTAGCTTGTCAATCAGGCACCATCTGCAATTCTCACATTGTTTGAATAGGCCCACTTTGCAGTGTTGATGCTGAAGGTAATGATGAAGATGCTTATGTACATTCAAGCCTGGGTACTAGTGATTATATGCTTCATCATATGGCATTTTATTAGTAGGGGAAATACGCTTCTTATCAAGCATCACAAAGGCTACAAACATGCTTATTTTATCTAACGTTATCTTCCTGTCTCGCTTTTTCATGTTGTCGGTCTTCACAGCTCATACATGAGCATTCACACTAAATGCAAACTTACCCAATTTTCTTCAAGCATAGCTCATGAAAATCACCATTCTTCCCTCATTGTCAACAGCAGGAAACATGCGTAATCCATCTATCAACACGTCTTCAAGCAACTCATGTTTTTGTGTTAATGCTTGAACCTTAGAAGCTTCTTCACATGCTAAATAAACCAAGGATTGTCACGTGTCTACCTAACAATTCCCAAAAAGCTTTGATAAGCTAAAAGAGTGTCTCACCACGGCTCCTATCCTAAAGTTCCCAGACTTCTCAATGGAATTTGAGATCATCACAGATTCAAGTATCATGGCATTAGGATGTGTCACTTAAGAAGGTCATCCAGTCGTGTATTCTTCTTGAAAGCTGAAATCTTATGAGAAGAGTTATGCTACGCATGATCTGGAGCTTTAGCAGTCATCCATGCCTTGAAACTTTGACGTCATTATCTGCAAGGCAAAAGGTTCACACTTGTGATTGATCACAAAAGTCTTAAATGGATCTTCACACAGCCAGATTTGAACATGAGACAGAGGAGATGGATTGAAGTGCTTCAGGAATTTGATTTTGAGATCAAGTTCCGTCCTAGAAAGGAAAATGTGGTGCTGATGCCTTGAACAGGAAATCATTCTTCAATGCTTTATTCTTAGAATATCCTAGCAACAAAGGATTTCTTGCTAGCCTAATTTCCATGCCAAGCAATCCCATCTTGGAAGCAGTGGCTGCAGAGATTCCCAATGACACAGATTATCTAGAGTTAAGAGAGACCATCAAAGCAGAAGATGATGGTTCAAAATAAGAGCCGAGATAAAAACATTATCACCTATCAAACATTTGTTTGAATAATCTACCTCTCAGATTTGCCAATTTTCCAAAATTTAGTTTGCATTGCTACAAGAATTGTCCTGAAATCATCCTAAAAATAGGCATTATCTGCTTTGGACAATGAGTGTGACCAGTGATCAGTCTTATATCTGTGACATCAAGTCTCAATTATCACATGTACAATGTTTGTAGGCTTATATCCCACAGAGCTAATTGGATGATTTACTTGTAAAACAAGGCTGATCAAGTTGCATACTCTGAAATCTTTATGTTAATCGAGTTTCCTTGTGATACAGCCCTACATAGAATGGCATCTTTCAGTTGCATCCCTCATGCTCACTCTTGGATCAAGACATTGCTGAGTCAGAGACTGCATCACCAAAGAAAATTGTATAATCAAATAATCTAAACCCCATGTCTTCGTCACTCTCTTCCTTTCTCTTCCACAGGAGCAGGTGTAGTATTGAACAAGGATATCCAATCATCTAATATAGTTACTGCTGATGCAGCTTTCTTCACACTTACTACTATAGAGGAGGCCTTCCACTGTGTAGAAGCATCTGAACTTGGCGACCTCTGCCTTAGTGCACTTCCAGGATTGGAATTTGATGAAAAGAAGGCATCGAGGTTAGTGTCCTTTCTCTGTTGTTGCTCTCTTGCTGTCGTTGCTGTTGCTTTTTTTTTCTCTACTGCTACAGCTCTCTTGTTGTTTGCTGTTGTGATGCTTCTTTTTTTTTATCTATTGCAACTCTCTTGCTACTGTTGTTGGTTTTTTTTTCCTCTATTGCTGCTCTCTTTCTGCTATTGCTGCTACTTTCTTTTTCTCAACTATGGCCCCTCTGCCCTTTCCTGAGCTCAAATTTCACATGCTTCAGCTATTGTCTTATCTACATCCAAGCAGGTCTAGGCAATTGAACCATGATCAAAGTGTGATGCAGCTTTGCTCAAAACTCACTCAAATGTCATTTTCAAGCCCTCATCAATGTAAAGAAGCCAAAAGTATTCATAGAAGCACCAACTCATGCCATCTTTGGTAGTATGATGACATTCTAGCTTGCAATATTATGCTATTTCGCATGTCATATTCTCAAGCAGAAGTACCCACATCAAAACACATTTGTCCATAAAATCTACTACATAAATCCACACTTCTGTTGCCTCAAGTACTTTGCCAAATGACTAGTATAAATTGGATTGAATATCTACTTCTTCTTAGGTGCTTATTTAGTGGAAAATTTGAGAGCACATGTCGTGTTTCTAATGCACTTTGTTATTCACACAACATGCTTGATATGTCCAGTATGTCATACACAGAGTGCCTTCTGCTATTCTACTAGGTTCCTGCAAGTCTGATGGAATGCTTGCCAAAGAGGAACATACACCAGTAAAATGAAGCTGTCACGTTTGTTTCTTGAAGAGAAAACTTGTGCCATTGATCATTATGCTCTATTGTCATGATCCTCATTGCAAACAACTCTACATTTTCTAACCACATATTCTATCATTTAGGAATCGATGTAGTTTTTATAGTAGATCTCACTCTACTTTGAAGGTACAATTGGATTGTGTTGAAGGTCCTTTGGTCCATAAAACCTTCTATTTAATCACATAGACCCAATCCAAACAAAAATTCCAACAACAAGAACCACCTAGCCAAGGAAGTCGTACTTATAGTCACTATTTATTTTCATATTCCTACCCTTGAAAAATTTTGAATCGATAATTTCAAATGGTGAGTCAAATACAACTCACTACGCACTCAATTGCATTTGAAGTTGTTGATGGACGGTCAATGCCTTTGCAGACATCTCCACTGCCTTTTTATACAAAACATTATTAGGTTCCACATCCAGAACTTGTTGAAAATATTATTCTGCCCTTATGAAGTGCTCATTGTCCTTTTGTGTCTCTGCTAATAGAAATCCTTGTGATGTTGGCAAAGTTGCCACTCTTGCGCAGGATCATAGAGATCTTGTGGATTTGAAGGAGAGAATATAGAGAGGCAAGCTCTCCTCAGGTAATGCAAGGGAAGTGGGCATGTATAATGGCATTGAGTTCAATGATGATGGGGATACATATGATTATGCTTCCATCATGCATTCTGATGTTACAAATGAGGACGATGAGCATCCAAGGACAAGGCTACCATCTCCCACAAGCCTTTGTCAAGAGGCTTTAGCTTATGGAGTGTTCTTCAAAGGCAATCGAATTCATAACAGACAACTACATTCACACTCGATGAGTTGTGTTGCCTTGCAAATGATATAGACTTGAGGGTTCCAGATATTGATTCTTTTATTGAAAATCTAAATGATGTCGGTTACCTCCTAAAGAAAGACCATAGGACTTACCAGGTGTTGTCATCTTCATATGTGAGTGTGTTCCAGAAAGTTCTCCATAGTCAAAGATAGGATGCACCAAGTCTTGGAGTAGACGATAGGATTTTGCACATTCTTATTCCTGACTAGATCCTCAATTTGGTCGCAGTTCTTGTCGTAGATGTGACTGTTGCCTATCAACTTGCAAACATAGAGATTGGCCCAGACATGCTCGACTAAGCAGTTGAAGCCATACCTATGTGTGGATCTTTCCCTGGCTTCTACTGCGCTTTCACGAGCCTCCATGAGTGGATCTTTCCCTAGCTCTGCTACTCTTTCGCAAGCCTCTGATGTAGCTCTTTCAATAGTAGCCCTCTCTCTTGCCTCTACAGCTACTCATTCTTGTACTTTGGTTGTGATTCTCTCAGCAAGCAGCTCTTTCCCATGCTTCTACAGCAGCTCTTTCTCGTGCATCAACTATGGCTTTTTCAGTAGCAACCCTTTTTGCTCTTTCACAAGCTTCTTGAGTGGCCCTTGTTAACTGCTATCCAGTCTTTTCTCTCTATCTCTTGAAGATTTACAGGACCATTGCCATGCCTTGCTGGTGGCTCCAGATATATTTGAGATGCTTCCCAATCTCCCAAACTCCTACGATTGTCTGCGAGAAGGCCCTGAAGCTCGTCAAATCTCAGGGAGAATCAATTGAGGAGTTGTGTTACCTTCTTGTATTTGAAGAGACATATAACAGCTTAAGAACAAGAGGAGTCCGCTTTCTTGGCTGACGTGTGGAGAGCTTAGCCTGATCTTTACTCCTCCAAGGACACAGATACAGAGCCAATTCCAAGGACTGAATAGTCGAAAGAGATTTTTGATGTTGCTAGGAATTCCATGGAACTTCTCTCCACAGTGTTGAACGTCATCTCCACAGCAGGAAAATTATTGAAGGAGGAGCTAACCTCCACACTTGTAGAGTAGTTCAAATAGTCTCAAGTTAATGCACAACGATCCTCTACAAAGATTAGTAATCTCCTACAATAGCCAGATGCATTGTACCCTCCTCTTGGCCTTACCTTCTATGTTTATCACATAGAGCTTCATGATAGTGCATTTTGATATGATTTTATGCTGACCACATTTTGCATCAAACCTTCCAAGAATGTTTATGACCATACTCCATGTGTCAAGTAGAATGAGACTTTGACAAGCATTCAAGTCATTGATGTAAAAGAAAGAGGATGTGCAAGGAAATCCATCATTGAAGCTCACAGAAAAGCTTGAGAGAGATGAGAAAGAAAAAGATGAACCCTGCTATCAAAAAAATTAGAGGTAGCTTTAGTCCCCTCTAGTCTCCCATAGCTCTTCTTTTAACAAATGTCCTTCAAAATAAGCCAAAATCTGATGACGACTTGCTAAAATAGTTGGAGCTTGTCATTATCCACTAGTTCATGTCAAGAACCTCCTTCTTGGTCATAGTTTATGACAGATCTCCATGTCTAACCATAGTAATGGAAGAACTAATTCCTGTGACTAAATTTAAACTGTGGTTTTCCCTCCCTAGTCACTACAACTAGATTTAATGCAGGAAAATGACTTTTGACAAGATCTAAACCTTTGCTCTGATACCAATGTAAAGAAGCTAATTCCCAGGAAGCCATTGAATTGAAAATAGATGAAATAGACTATTTATCCAAGAAACCATAGCCAAGGTGTCTAGGCATGAAATGATATTATCAATGTTGGCTAAGAATCAAATGAGTGACTACAGCATGGTATGCACCCCAAGTTACGGTGGCCAAGAGTATTCACCCTCTTAGATGGTGGGAGGTTAAGACCTCAAACATGTAATGTTATAAAATGGCAAAAAGATGCTAGGCTAGTTACAACTTAGCCTTTCATACTTAACCGTAGTAGGCTAAATATTGGCTAAGGCATTTAGGCACTTTTACTCTATTACAAAAAATCAAGCATAATGCAGATGGTTCTCTTGGCATATATAAGGTTAGGCTAGTTGCAAAAGGCTATGCCAAAACATATGGCATAGATTATGAAGAGACAATCAATCCAGTTGCTAGAATGGCAACCATTAGATGTGTGATTGCTTTGGCAATAGCCAAAGGTTGGAGTTTGTAGAAAATGGATATCAAGAATGCCTTCTTGCATGGTGAATTGCAAGAAGAGGTGTATATGGAGTAACTAGAAAGTTATGAGATTTTAGAGCATCCCACATATGTGTGAAAGTTGAATAAAGCACTATATAGATTGAAGCAAGTGCCTAGACCATGGTCTGCTGACAAGATCGGGGAGTATCTTGTCAACATTGGCTTTTATGTTTCTGATGTTGACCACTCACTTTATGTGAGAAAGGGAGATGCAAGCTTGCTCATCATAGTCATCTATGTGGATGACTTGATTATTACATGTGATAGTGATAGTGGGATTACTAAAGTTAAAGACTTTTTGGAAAAGAAGTTTGAGATGAAAGATTTGGGTGAGCTAAGCTACTTTCTTGGTATTGAGGTGATCAAATGTGACAATATTATATGGCTCTCCCAAAGACAATGTGCCTTGGATATGTTATCCAAGTATGGTATGATAGTGTGTACATCTTTTTTAATGCCATTGGATCAAAATGTGAAGTTAAGTAGTAATGTTAGAGATGAGATAGAAGACCCTACTATGTTCACGAGAATAATATGAAATTTGATTTACATGATTACGACAAGACCAAACTTGAGCTATGTTGTTGGCCTTGTCAATTAGTTAATGCAAATGCCTAGAAAGTCTCACTTGGATGCAGCTAGATGAATATTGAGGTATATGAAGTCCACTTTGCATTGTGGAATTCTTTATGAGGCAAGTAAGGATATACAAGTGTTTGGATATATGCATGCAAATTTAGCTGGTAGCATCTCTAATATAAGATCTTATAGCATATTCATGTCTTTCCTTGTTGGTAGTGCAACAATTACATGGAGCAACAAAAAGCAATCTATAGTTGATTTATCAAGTACATATGCTAAGTATAGAGGTGCTGCTATGGTAGCATGTGAGGTGGTATGGCTTCAAAAGTTATTGGGTGATTTGGATGTGTGAGGAGATGGTCCATTTGTCATTCCCTATGACAACATGAGTAGAAAAACTAGCTAAGAATGTAGTGTTCCATGCTAGGAAAAAACACACTCAGGTGCATTACCACTTTGTAAGAGAGAAGGTACTTGTACGAGAGGCATTGGGTGCAAAAAAGCTTCAAAAGTTCCAAAGCTTACTTGGAGTTGCAAAGATACAATTGAGCTTGAGGGGGGGTGTTGAGATGGCAATCTCAACATGTGTAGACATTGATGATAGACCCCCTGGCTAGATGGATCCGCACATCTACACTTAGCACATCAATTGTCATTTTAATTATATATTAGAGAATTTGGGAATTTCCTTGCACTTTGGGAACCCCCAATACCTTTGTTATTTGATTGCATGGTCAAATCTTGATGTCTTACGTAAATGTAGAGTCTATCCTAAATGTTATATAAGCTATCTTCCCAAACCCCACTTTCAAAAATGGATTAAGATTCAACTACGTGGTCAAATATTTATCACTTATTTGAAATTGAGATTTGAAAAATTTTCAAATTCTCTTATATAGTATTTTGTGGGCCTCACATGGTCATTGACTTATCATTTATTATATTTAGTTTGTCGTGCCTGCCTACAACTAGCATAGTTATAGTGCTAGTTGATTAGTATAGTCAATTATGCATTGTTTGACTTAGTAGGCCACTTTCCTTTATATTGTTGTATCTTACCCATTCTTTGTGTACATTGTATTGTTTGTGGAAGAAGCAAGAAAATGTTTTGGCCTCCATCTCTCTTTTTGTGTTCTTGAGTGAGCTTCCTCTTATGTGTATGGTGTATGTTCAACACAGCAACTCAAGCAAGTTTCCCGACTACGCAATTTGTGACAAGTCCTTGTTCCCATTTGCCATGTTCATCCTTTGTGTTGTGTACATAGACGAAAAATATGGAATCATAGGATCACCTTTGCTAATAAGTAGATGCCATTGGAATGGTAATAAAAGTAAGAAGGGTTGTGTGGCTATGGTTATGTGAGCACAAAAAGATGGAAATTTTTATGGAATGGAAGAAATAAAATTACCATGGAAGAAAGAGAAGAAGTTGGGTGCTTGGTGGCTATAGTTGGGAGAATATGGGGGATGTGTGGCTATGGCTATACTTAGAAGAAAGAGAGATGCTAGATATTATGTGGCTATGGCTGGGAAAAGCTAGGGGTTGTATAGCTAGTAGTTATGGCTATGTGAGGATAAAAAGATGAGAAGATTGTAGAATGAAGATAAGAGAATGACTATGGAAGAAGGAGAGACAAATTGGGTTCTGTGTGGCTATGGTTGAGAGAAGGTGGGGTTATCTGGTTGTGGCTAAGAGAAACCGAGAGCAAAGAAAGTTGAGAAGAGGTTGGGGGGAAGCCATTTTTGGAGGGGGGAATTTTCCAATTTTGGGTGACCTTTTTGGACACCCAATGGGACCCACTTGACATGGGGTGGTAAAAGGGGACATAGGGGGACAAGCCTATAAGTGGTGTGGACAAGGGGAAAAAGAGAGTGGATAAACGTGCACACCACCCCCTCACTCATTGGTCCACCTCAAATCTATTGTCATTATTAGGAGAGTCATTAACTCTAAAGCTAAAAGGCTCTTTTTGAGTCCATATTCCCCCTAATGGTAAACCCTTTCACCAAGAATTGCATCCCCTTGTTGCATTTAGTCATTAACTCTAAAGCTAAAGGGATCTTTTTGAGTCCATATTCCCCCTAATGGTAAACCCTTTCACCAAGAATTGCATCCCCTTGTTGCATTTAGAGCACTATATTGTCTATATCTCAATAGCATTTTTCCAAGTATCGAAGACTTTTCCAATTTCCGTCATTAGAAGAACATGGTTCAATAGATCAATACTCTTGTTTAGAATAAGCATCCATAAGAGTATCTTATCCATTAAGTGCTCTATGAATTCCAAAAGAAACCATAGTTAACTTTTGTTTGCTATAGGGCATAGTAAGGACACAAACTTAGGGGTTCCAAAATCTAAATCTTCTAGCCTCTAATGTGTTGAAAATGCTCTCAAGCATCGTAGCTCTCAATGCAAGGTATAAGCATAAATTAGCCTTCCATGTGGGATTAATTCTATCTTCGTAAACAATACAAACCAATAAGCATCATAGCACTATTATCATGTAGCATGGGCTTTTTGGATCAAGACATATTGTGATACATATATTACAAATACTCAAAAGTGAAGATATCTCATGAACTTATCAATACTTGGCATAACATAAACATAGCTTCATTCTACATGTATCCAAAGAAGGCACAATGAAATCTCTATAAACTTAAGCCACCCACAACATTCAAGACTCAATCAAAAAATTGGAGACATTGTTTATGTTGTAAAAGTGAGCTAGATATTAATATAGGGGAGGTGAGGAGGAATCTTTTTCACATCAAACACGATGAGGACTATCATCACTTCTCTTTTCTCATATACATAGCCTATAGAAACCCTTGTTTTTCCTCTTCCTAGCCATATCCTCACACCCCTCTCCCCAGTATTAGCATTCTAAACCCCTAGTTCAAACCGCAAACTTGTAGATTTTGAAAAAAAGCAAAAGAAAAAAGTAATAGTATCCTTCTTTTTTAATAGCAACCCTTCTTGAGAATAGGTGACCTCCCCTTTTGCAACTCGTCCTACAATGCACACACAACCAATCTCTTCAATCCTTGTAGGCCACTTTGGAGAGCCCCTTTCTCTCATCCTTCTTCTCAATGTCATCTTACTCCTTCTTTCTCAGCTGTCCTCCTCTCCTTATGTACTCAGCTCTTTCCTTCTCTTCCCAAAAGATGTATATCCATCCCTCAACCAAAGCTAACTCACTCAAATAAACTCGTACATGTCAATCCTCAACCTAAAACCCACCATGAAGGCCAAGAGCAAGAGTGAAATTCCAATACATTGAATTGCCATTCAAGACATGAAAATACAACATTGATACCTTCTACAACCTTCATCAATCATTTTTGTAGCACATGACATCCTCAAATACTTGAGTTCATTCTAGACATGAGAACAGAGTTTTGCACCACCAAAATGACATGCATTATATTCATCACTATGCACATTCTGTTAAATGGACAATTATAACAATGCACACCTCATGGATGTTTGAGGCATCAAGTGTAATGGATAAAGATTTGGCTCAACTCTCAAAGTACTCTCTTCCTTATGGTGGTGATACAAATGAATGTCAAATTCAATACAACCCCATAACAAAACATGAGTGTATGAAGGTGGTATAGATGGAACAAGGAAACTCGAAGTAATATGCTATCGTGCATGAAGAAAGGTATGTGATTACTGGCGTAGACCTAAGCAATGCAAATGCAAATATCTTCTGATTAAGGATATGGTCTAGGCATGAAAGACTATGACAATTTGAGGGATTATAATGAAGAGAAGTGATGGAGGAATGAAGTTAATGCTATTAAGATTGAAGTATTGTATGTATGGCAACTTAATGATGGTCTTAGAGGTACAAAAGTTTATAAGGCGCAGTAGATGTGACAAAAAAATAGGAGTTAACATTGTAGCTATGGGTTTCAACTGTGGATGATGTCAAACTTTATAGTTACATGCAAAATGATAAGGTGGGGGAGCTAATGCCACATTTATGGGGCTAGAGTAGTGGGACCTTGGGAGGTGGTGAATAATTAGAGATGTGGTGCTTTACTATTATTAGCACTCGCATTTCCTAAATCTTCCACCCATTCTAGGCTTTTGTAGATAGTGTTGTTTGGGTAAAAAGTCATAAGCATTGGTGGTACATGCCTTAAAATATTAGTCCATAAGAGCCTGTGTGCTTCCACAGTCTTGACATCCAAAAAAAAACACATGGCTAAAATGCAAGGCTTGTGAGCACCAAAATGGTGTGTGCACTAGTGCTAGCACAGACCATTTTGGCACTCACAAGGCTTGCATGTTTGGTATGAAAAGATGGTGAGAAGATCATGTTGGAGGACAGGTCGAGGGCCCCACCAACACTTTCACAGTCCGTTTGGATGGAAGATCGTGTGACAACCACCACCTTCGGCAACACCAGGAACCACGCGCTATTACCGCACCATTCGCAGGCTGGCACCCTTTCCTTCAACTACAGCCATACCACAACTCTGGGTCGCAACTCAAATGCAACATGTAAGATATTGTATATATATCCTACGACGTAATTAATCATATTATGTGATATGTGTTGCACTACCTAAATGATAGCATCTATAGAGTGATATAATATATTTAAAGGTTTTTAACTAGTGCTTAGAGTTGGTTTTTATCTAGTAATCCACTAGTCCCTTCTTGTTATTGTCAAATCAAAATGAAAGGTAAATTGTGCATTGTATTGCATTGCATTATGTCAATGACATATGAATCTTGATATTACATGTCATGATGATAGGCAAACTTAGGAGTACACCATGTTTTTTGACGAGGGCTTTTAAAATATTCCTGTTTTGATAGGCAAAATGGCCTTTGACAAGAAAAGTAGTCGTCAATTTTAGGTGTAATTGTAATGACTAAGTTAGAGAGAAGAATAAAGAAAGTCATGCATTTAAAAGTTTCTAAAACAAGAATGTAGTTTCCCTCTGTTAGTTGAGTTTGGGTTCTATATATATACATGCACACACACATATATATGAATACAAATTTGTTTATGGAAGCTTTGAGACATTATTTATCTCATGTGAAAACTCCTTTCCATATTATTCAAGAACTGAATGGCACCCTAGTCCAAAGAGATGCCACCATGTCTTTCCTGGCTACTACATCATGTTTGACAATACCATAGGACCCCAAATTGATGGCCAATAATAGCTTCTGAAGTCTGATGCTATGTGTGCCGCTTATGAGGTTAATGATAACGGAAACACTAGGTATGGGTCATCATGCCTATGCAAAAGAATGTTTCCATAACATGGATAGCAACATCATGTTTTGCTTATGGTATTCATGATGGTACCTAGGCAAAGAAAACAAAGGTGTAGGTGTACATATTTGGTGTGGTCAAATCCTTCATGTTCGAATCTCTTAAGAAGTCCTCCATGTATCTTAGACATTTTCCACATTTAACACTCTTAAGAAGTCCAAATGTCATATTCATTGTTGCAAATCACTATTAAAAGTGTACATTTGTGAGCTCCCTTAAGTACCATTTTGGAATTGGACATGCATTAGTAACTCATGTGCTTGATTTCCATTATTTTGGTGAGGTCTAGAAGAAATGTCTAGGCCTAGAATATGAGGACATCCTTCTCATTGGGGAGTCAAATGTCGAGGTTAAGTAATCACAGGTTGTGAATGCAATGGTTTTTGTCTTTTCCAAAAATGCCACATGGGTAGGTCCATTGGATTGGAGAGGGGGACACCTCTCTTCATAATAGCATTCACACTTCAAAGATGTGCATGATACTCCTAAAATTCTAGCAATTCAACACCCCAAATACTACCTAGCACTTGTAATTAAAGGTGCATTTATATGGGCTAACTTATTGAACCAACAAGTGAGCATGTGCCGCTACTTCAAACATGATCATGTAGAAGAAAGCAACTACCAAAGTAAGAAAGTGATTTCCTACACATTAGAATGGTCCAAATGTTAAATGCTCAAATATTTAGTGACAAAGCCATAGATGTTGAAAGACCATGGTGGCCAAATGTGACATCAAAAGAAAGCAAGCATTATAATAGCATGACAAATAGTAGATCTTGTACACTCACTCCTTGAAGTATAATGTGAAAGCTCGCCTTTTTTATTTCATGGCTCAAAAGCTAGCCTAAGGAAGCTCACTAAAAACCCGCACTCACTTTTGGCATGATCAAATGGTAACAGTGTAGACTTCTAAAGCACATGTACTCAGAATCTTCTAGATCACCATGTTTGCATGGTTGAACATAGGAAACTTTGTCCATAAATCTATTAGGTACTTGAAGAAGATGGGCTTGTCTATACCATGAGTTGTCAATATTTTTTTATTTGTCTAATTGTGACTTTGATCAAGCATAGTGCTCATGAACCTTGGAGCTAGATATGGGAATGTTGCTATTAGTATTCTATGAACTTTATCTCGACGAGTGTAACTCCATATGGAAACTATGAAATTATCCAAGCATCATAGCAAAAATATAGTTGCTCCTAGAATTATGTATCTGCAATCCCCAATAGTTTGACCTCATGTCTTACATGCTTTTTAATATTATCCATTCTCCTGCAATGGCTAATGAGGGCCCCATTCAGGTCTAGGATGAGCGCCCTATGATCCTCCTGCTCTAGGGGGTATTTTTCCCTAAAGCACTTTGTGTACCACTATGCAATACATGGCTACCTCTCTATTTCTATCTCCTTGATTGGAAAGATTTTCTTTCTTTTCTTCCATTTCCTTTTTTTTATTTTCTCCTTAAGGAACAATATTTTCTTCAAAGTTATATCTTCTACTATGATTGGTGTAGAAAGAATTCCAAAGTTCATATGAAACAAACTATTGTTACCAACATAGGATCCCAAAGAAAGGATTAGGGACATCCACACAACTTGTGTGGAACCGCCACAACCAAACTTTGCTACAATACAAAGATATGGAGGCAACCACATCACTTAGGTGGTTTCAATGCCAAGGAAAGACTTTCTTGTGAATAGAGTTGCAGGACTTAGAAATTACTATCAGCTTACAAACACAATAGTAAAAAATAGCAAGAGAACTTTCTGTAGAACAATTGGAACATTTGTCATAGATAGAAAAAAAGATGATCTTATATATTTGGAAAGTACAAAGGTGCCACCTCCATGAGGTGAACAGATAGAAAGATGAAAGACAAATAATCGAAAACAATGTAGCAAGATAGCTATTAGATTTTTTTACAAGCATGATCTTTGCCAACTTTTGCAAAGGATGACTGTTGTTTTTGGGAACTTAATCTATCTAAAGTAGACTTCCCTCTCTTTGTTGGAGAAGCCCAGCTCATCATTGCCTCATGACCCCTTTTTCTAGCAATTTGGCCTAAAAGGCAATGCAATGGTGAGTCATCTTCAACATGTGCCTTTTTTGAGATATTGTCACCATAACCATGCATATCCAACTCTTAGAGGATGATGTTAACTTCCTCATATCCATGGTCGTCTCGATGCAATCCTCCTCATGGATGGAAGGTTCATTTATTTGACCCTCTACCCCTTGTAACACTTTTGGTGACTAGGGTAGCTTTGTGGTGGAGGTCTTTGGCTCCTGCATATGATCTCCATTCTCTAGTGATGATGTATTAATAGAGACAAGCTTGATAGGAGTAGAGACACTATCTTTCCACTCATCTACGGGACAATATAATAGGGTCTTTTGTTCTAAGGAGAACTGTATAGCAAAGGATCTACAAATACCAAATACAGCATAAATAGGACAATTAACATAGAACAAAAGAATATGAATAACATATGGGACTACTAATGTATATGCTAAATATCATATCTAGCATATATGTTAGTTGTTAAAAACTAGCTAATACACATGCTAACAAGCATGTATACTAACTATTAATCACAAGCTAATGTATATGTTCACTATTATAGCTAGCATATATGCTACTTGTTATTTAACAAGCTAACTCATATGCTAAGTAGCATGTATGTTAACTAGCTAATATATATGTTAACTAGCATATATGTTAACCATTAACAAGCTAACATATTTGTTAACTATCATATCTAGCATATATACTAGCTATTACAAGATAACCCAATATGAAAACTAGCATATATGTTACATATTAACAACTTAACATATGTGCTAACTATCATAGCTTGCATATATGCTAGTTGTTAGCTAGCTAACATACATGCCATCCACCACATGTGTTGACTATCAACTAGCTAATACATATGCTAGCTATTATACTTAGTATATCTACTAGCCTCCATTTGGGTCCTTAGCATATCTATGGCTACAAAAAATCTTTTCTTACTCAATTTGACCACTCTTGCATCCTCTGATTTGTGTTCATAGGTCTCTAAATCCCGCTTTGCCACCTTTACTCTTCTATTAGCTTTTTTATCAAAAAGTTTATTTTTTCTTCATCTTCCTAATCTAACACATGATCAACATGTACTAATTCCACTTCGGCATTGGTGGACACAATACCCCTTTCATGAGGTGTGGTCACATGCTCCTACATGGCTTTGTCTTCCATGGGATCACCCACATTTGCATTATTAATCTTCCACTTAAAAAGGAAACTATCAAAGTATCTAGTCTTCCTAAGATTATTGTGATCCTTCGCAAATGTTGCCCACATAAATGTTGTGGATTTGTTGGTACTAAATTGCAAGACATAAGCTCTTGTGAAGGAGATGTTGATCTCCACGTTAGTGGTCCATTTCTCATAAATGGTGTTGTAAAATAACATCATGGCTAGAAACATTTCTAGAAAAATGCTATTGCACTTGATCTCACATGCCCCAAGAGCCCTCATGTGCTTGAAGACTAAGCTCAAGGTACATCAAAGTCCTTCAAGGCTCTTGGGTCTGTAACTTCAATCAGAAGGTAGTAAACTCATTTGAAGTCCTTGTTGGTATAGTAGAATGCATTTTGTTGCATGTAATACACCTTAGAGACCTCCGTCTACCTACAAAGGGTAAAAAAAGGCATAGCTAATTCACTAGAACTAGTTCTTGACATTTTATAGGTGCTAACTAGCTACATGAACTTACTGACTAGATGAGTCTATTTGACATCTCGATTGATGTAGCACGATTAGATGATCTTGTTGATTCTCTATCCTTGATTGATGATTGTAGCTAAGTTTTAAGCCCCTTGAAGTGTAACTCAGTTCCACTAGAGGCTATTGTTATAGGGCTATTTTTTTCTTGCCATAATTGGCCCACCAAGCTGCACAAGGATGAATTTTCTCTATCAAATGGTGGCATCCACATATATTTTCGCTCAACTTCACAACCCCACACAATCATGTTTTGGCAACTATTAGAGACGTCAATGCACTATCTATGACCCACTTTGCATGCTCATGGGCTAACATGAATTAGGTTCCCATCATGTAGTTGAAACACCAAAAAAGAGTACTTTTTTTCTAGTGAAATTATGTCCAGTCTTCAATAACTAGTTGATTTATGCTAGTTAAACAATGCTTTTCAAATCTGCAAACAAGTAGAAAAAGCATACTTGGTTAACTTTGTTGCACCCATTTTATATTATAAAGATTAATGATAATGCATTATAATTTATCATTATTTCTCATTATTTCTCATTGAAAAATCCATAATTTATTCCGTATTAGTTCATTGAAACCCTTTAAGGGAACGCCACCTACTATCGAATTGGCCGTTATTCATTTTTGTGTATTTGTAGGTATTGTCAAACTTATATTATTTTGTAATGTTAGAATTATCTTTTAGAACATAGAAATTATTGGAAAAATCATGTTATCTAAGCAAAGAATGAAAAAGACCCAAAAGTATATTTTTCATGATGTTATACAAAGGGCGTTTTTCATGAGGGAAGATTGTACTGATTTTCTTATCGTGCACTTTTATCTCTCTAATTCCTTTTCTCTCTTGTGTTCTTTCTCAAATTTTGTTAATTGTTTTTTAATGTATAGTGAGGGTGGATAGCATACATATATGATTTTGGGGGAACACATTTGATCAATGGTGTTATATCATACATTTTCCATTGTTAAGAGACCTTTTTTCTTCTTTTCTTTTTGTCAACAATGCCAAATATTTAGTTGGCTCAAAGCCTTTTGCATTTTACATATTTATTCTAGATATCAATTTCAATTATTTGTGCATGTTCAAAAAAAAAACATCCTTTTGTTAGATTCATCACATTTGAGTATAAAGAGGACAAGAAAGGTTCTCAAGAATAGTTATCATCATCTCTTAGAATTCCAAATCCAAATGTATTGTTTATTTTAATGAAAATCTTTCTATTTCTCTTCTTGTTTTGAGAGCATATGCCATTTTGACTATATTGTCTTGTGCCCATTTTGTCCAATTGCACATAACCGTATGATTTTGAAAATCAGACCAACTCCAAATCAGACATCTTTCTAATCAGACACACCACCTTCGTCTAATTCGAAGAATCGGACGCACTACCTCGTCCGATCGGATGCTCGGCAGTTCGATTGCAGCAATCGGACCTAGTATCCTATCCGATTGGACATACATTCGAATCGGACTAGGCACCCCATCAGATTCTAAGAATCGAATGCATCCCAATCGGACCCACTCAAGCCGTCCAATCAAACACACCTTATCCGATTGTGACAATCAGACCTGACCATGTTTGATTCCTAGAATTGGACATTGGTAAATTGGACATCCGATTTTCAAAATCAAATACTGGTAAATCGGACATGGTCTAAGAAAGAAAATCTAGAAATTTGGCAAACTCTAGCCAAGGAGAAGAGTGATCTGCATTAAAAGAACCCACAAAATGCCTCACATGTAGTTACAGACCTAGAAATCATGGCCAAACATTCTGGAATTGTGTCTAGTGTTGTGAGATAAGTATAAGACCCCGATTTGACCTTGATTAAGCTTAATAGAATAGTGCAGTGAAATACCCTAGAAGCCGACGAGGACAGCAAGAAACCGAACACACTACCCTATCAAGTCAACCCATAGACAAGAGCGTTGGAGCTACACACACTTTCTTTTCTCACTCACACTGACTTCCAACACTTGAAACTCACTTAAAGAGATCAAAGAGCCTGGTTACACACAATGCACTGAAAAGAATATACCCACATGCACACACGCGGAGTGAGGGTAAGTTGAGGACTGGTTGCAATTAACAAGGAACTCACTCAGACATAAAACCTTGAAGGAACCCACCAGTAGGAGAAGATCTTAGGACATAGACAGGTGATCAAATCCCTGAAAGTAGGACCAAGTGAATAATGCGACTGAAGAGCCAGACACACCAAGGACCGACCCCATCGGGGAAGTGGATCTACATGACCTCATTCACCTGATCGACAACTTGGTGCAACAGGAAGCCCTAGACATGGAAGAGGGCAGCTCATGCTAGAGAAGCTACGAGGAGCTTGACGAGGAGACCTTCCTAAACCTGTCCAACAGTTGGTGAATAAATATGATGCCCAAACCCAGCTAGAACACCACGGTAGACCTATAGAGGACATCATAGCAGACCTTGAGAAAGAGAGAAAGTTGGCTCGTAGGGCTCTGCAAGGCCTAGTTGTGTACAACTAGGACCAAAAAACTAGGAGCTTGCGCCAGAGCTTGGAAATGTGAGAGATTCAGAGAGAGCTAGCCTTACCAAGCAAGAATCGATCAGAGAGCGAGAGAGCGCTAGAAGGGGACCTCACACTAAGTGAGCTTCTGTCAAAGCGACTGCTAGATAACACGGTAACAGAGCAAAGTGTTGCAGCATTAACAACATCGCTACTAGCGGGGTTAGGGTTTAACCAAGGCTCTAAGAGCCAATCAAAAATTCATGTGGTGGCAAAGCAGATGGACAAATACCAAGCAAACAATGACCCATATAGCTTTGTGAAACAATTCGAGCAGGTCTATAAGGCCAACAGCCTTACCGATCCTACTCAATACTCCCAAGATTTTGGACTGTACTTAGGTGACAAGGGCCAAACTTAGTACACGAGTTTGGATGCTACAAAGCATGCCAAATTCAATAACTTGAAAAATCTATTCATTAAGAGATTTTTTGAACTTGGGTACTCCAATAACTCGCTGCTGGTGCAACTCATGAACATCAAGCAGAGAGAGCAAGAGAATATTCAAGATTATGTAACCCATGTGAGGAGCCTCTTCAAGAGAATCCCCATGGACGAGAGACCAACCGAGAGAGTTGTATCCATAGTATTCATCAATAGAATATGAAGTGAAGAGCTCTACAAATCCTTGGCCAGCAACTCGAGCTTACAGCGAGATGCACTAGCAAGGGTCTTTGAAGAAGCTATTAGAGTGGATGACCAGCTCAAGGAAAGAGGCTCCAGAGGCTCGGATCCAGTGCCAAGAGTTTTGAGAGGACCTCAACACAAACCCAAGAACGCAGGACAAAGGGAAGTGCACTGATTTGGGACAAGAGCTAGCAGAGATTAGGATGGACATAGACAAACTATAGGAGATGATGAGATGGCCAACATGCCCACACATCCAATGTGTGCATTATGGTGGAAACCACTTGTCAGCTAAGTGTCGGGACCCTAGGTCACAACCCTGCACTAATTGTGGTAGGTTTGGCCATGAAACCATGCATTGTCGATTACCACGAAGGCTCCCATACCCGCACTGTAGTCTTACGATCAACCCTACCTTGCAAACAGGTCATCAAACTTCTTTGGAAGGGGAGCCCTATTGGCTCTCCCGGCACCTAATGACGCCAAGCCATCCATCCCTAGGATGAAAATAAATCCTACATGTATCCCTAGACCACCTAGACCCTACATGACCCACCCACCGAGTGACACTCCAGTTCATAACGAGCCTTATGTAAAACCATATGTGTCGTATGATGAGGAAGGTAGTGCAATCCTTATGGACTATTGACTAGTACCCGTCATGGCATTAGGAAGAGGGAGAGGCAGAGGCCTATGAGTACAAACCCAAGAGCTAATCGGGTGTTGGACTTGCACTCACCTAGGACACATTTCTTCACGTTACCCCGAGAGGGAGCAAGCAAATAGAGATAAGGCTAACCTTAGATGTGCTGAGTGCGGAATCACTCATCTCTATATCGATTGCCCTAGGCAGAGGCCATCTTCTGGTTTTGCGAATGAGCCATCAGTTCCATTGGGGTTGTTTGGTGTCGAGACACTTGGTGGGGAGGCCATGCCTATCCCATTGCATGTCATGACCCATGCATAGACGAAGTAGACCAGCATATCATTACTAGGGCCTAGAAACCTTGACGCAACCTCAGTTGGAAAGAAGAGCCAGAGACTAAGGAAGAAAAGACCAGATACTAAGATCACCCTCAAAACCGAAAGTGCCAAGACACTGCCAGTTTTAAAGGAAAGTCATTGATTCAAAGGAAGAAACATCGGCCCCACGGATAGCTGAAAAGGGAAGTGCTAAGGTCAGGGAGTACCCCAACCCGAAGCGCCAACTTGAAGCCATCAAGAAGGTGAAAGAGTGGGTGAATGGGGCCCAGAAGCACCTAAAGGACACTAAGCCCATACTAGAAGATGAGATTGATGGTCTCTCAAGCATAAGCATGCCAATCTCTCTCCCATGACCAAGATCAAGGGAGGCAATGGCACCACAAGCTAGGCCCCCACCTAGACAAAGTCTAAATACTCTGGGCCAAAAAACCAGTCAAGGCCATTGGCCAAAAACCATAGACTTAGGAGAGAGCCAAGTGACTAGCAACCTCCTCAATACACTGGTGACCACCCCTATGACTCTAAGATTAGGCAACCTGCTTAGGAAACATCCAACGCTATGGCTAGAGCTGAAATAGTGGGTTGAAGAACCAAATGAGCCACTTACCACAGACTTGCCTGAGCACGATGTAGAAACTCAAATACCGAGTCTAACGCTGCACTCCATACCTAAATCATTGCATGTTAATGCCTTTGGAAAGGCACAAAAATGCATGCAATACTGCCAATTTTAGTATTAGAGGACATTACCATAAAGGGGATTGTGGAGGCAGGGGTAGGAATGAGTGTGCTAAGCCATACAGTACTCCGAACTTAGGATAACCCACTAGTCGAGAGACTACTAGGTTCAATGTCACATTGGCTAACGGAATGAAGGTGAAACCATTCTGAGTGTTGAAAAATTGGCTAGTGAAGATCTCTGTTGACTTCATTGTCATGAAGGGAGTGGACAATGACATCCTGCTAGGTCAACCTTGGATGCGCAACGTGAGAGTCATAGAGGACTGGGGCAACAGTCTTATCTTCATGAGCAATCGAATGGCGGCCATAAGAGTAGAGATGGACACATGGAAGACCACATTTGTGGACCTGGATGCCATCTCCACCATGCTGAAGGGTAATGGAGAGACTAGGGGATCCTATGGGGCCCTTACTGAGTATATCCCATGCCTTGAGGACAAGTGAGACTGGATGCATGTTCTTGCTACCATTTACCTACTATTCTCAGATAGTGAGGAGTACAAACAAGGAATCAAGGCAATTGGCAAACTCAAGGACATACCCTCAGTGCCCGGCTGCATGATGACTGGAAGCCTACATGGAAGACCCAACCCTGTTGTGTGTTCCAAGTCTCGAACAATAGATGAGAGCTCCTGGAAATCCTAGGGTACTTAACCGACAAGTTGGTTGGCAATCCACCAATGAATCTTAAGCCACTCCGAGATGACGAGCCTGAGTGGCGATGGTCCAAAGTACACGATTCAAACTTGACGAGATGACGAGCCTGAGTGGTGATGGTCCAAAGTACATGATTCAAACTTGAGATACAATTGGGCCTTAATCCTCGACTAGCAAGAAGAGATGTGCCAAAACTTGGAGAATGATTAGCAACCAGACAAAGACAGCTCTGATGATGAATATGAGGATTATTGTTCCTTTAGTGATGAGAGCAAAAGGGAAATTGATACCCCAAAATATGACATTGGGGGATGTACGATTGAATAGATATGAATAGACCCCAGACCACGCAAGCAAAGTTCCCTTAGAGTAGCAAAAGGAGTCTGACACAAGGACTGCAATCGAACCTGGTTGGAGCACACATGTGCAATCGACTACGAGCAGGCATGTCTAGCCCCACTGAGTGATGCGCCACTGCTGCGAATGGATTCACCTTCTAAGGTACGACCACCAGGAGAGAGCCCCTCTTCTAGAGAAGATGGAGAGTTCAATTTTGAATCGGAAGTCAGCTCAGATAGTGATCCCAAAGTACCTTAACCCCTAATACTAGATGCACCAACTGGGACCTACCGGTCCATCTAAGACACTGATGGTTAAGGGAGGAATGACAGAAGCTACCTAAAAAAACGTAGACAAAAGAACAGCGCAAATCGCAAGACCTAAAAAAATGATTCATGAAGCTCAACAAGGGAGATAGGGTGGTGACCTTACTGGGAGCCAAATGACAAGGGCAAGCAAATGAACCAATCGAGGGACCCGCCAAGGTCAAGGAGGTCAATTTAGCTAGGGAAGGGGAGACCCCATGACTTGTCTTTATAGCCGATGACTTGACAAAGAAAGAGGAAGCATGTCTCATTGCTCTCTTGCGGGAGTATATAGATGTCTTTGCTTGGTCCCTAGAAGAGCTCAAGGGGATAGACCCAAGTGTGGTGACTCACAACATACGCATGACATCTAATGCAACACCGTTCAAGTAGCAACCATATCCCATGAATCCAAAGCATGCCCATGCTGTCAAGGAAGAAATCGACAAGCTAATGAGAGCAAGATTCATCTACGAAATTGAACACACGGACTGGGTTTCCCCCATAGTCATCGTATTAAAGAAGAATGGAAAGATTAGAGTGTGTGTCAATTATAAGAAGGTAAATGCATCTACTAAGAGAGAAACTACCCACTACCATACATCGAGCACATGCTCGAGAGAGTGGCTGGCAAAGAGGCATACAGTTTCTTGAATGGCTTCTCAAGATACAATCAGGTGCAAGTACATTCTAACGATAGGCATAAAATTGCATTCACCATGGAATGGGGCATCTTTGCCTACATAGTCATGCCTTTGAGGTTGACTAATGTGCCATCCACCTTCCAACGACTGATGTGTACGATATTCAAAGACATGCTGAGGAAGGGGTCAGAGGTCTTCGTGGATGACTTGTGTGTTCACTCAACTTGGCAAGAACACTTAGACTCCAAGCGGTCTTTGAACGATGTCGACTATACCATCTCTCCTTGAGCCCCTTGAAATGCCAATTTTGGGTGAAGTATGGATGTATCCTAGGACACATGGTGTCAAAGAATGGCATTGCCACAGATTTCTTGAAGATCAAGGTCATTTTCGATCTTCCATCCCCAATTGATTTCAAGGGTGTTCAGTGCTTGTTAGGACACATAGGGTATTATCGACGATTCGTGTTGAGCTATGCATTGATTGCTAGACCTCTATACAAGCTGTTGATCGTATTCGAATGGATCAAGGAATGCCAACATGCATGTGAGGAACTGAAAAAGTCTCTTATCACAACACCAATTCTACGAGCCCCAAATTGGACACTCACATTTCATGTGCACATCAAGGCTTCGAAATTTGCCATAGGAACGGTGTTGTACCAACCTAGTAAACACAACCTAGATTATCCAATGAGCTTTGCTAGCAGACAACTCACTGAAACCGAAATAAATTACTCAAAAATGGAGAGAGAGGGCTTGGCCATGGTGTTTTTCGTAAAGAAAATTTGACATTATCTTTTGGCTATGCCTTTTACTTTCTTTGTTGAGACTATCAAGCCTTATTCTATCTTGTTAAGAAACCATGCGCTATAGGACGCATTGCTAGATGGCTTCTTCTGCTTTTGGAGTTTGACTTCTCCATGGTGGTGCATAAAGGGAAGTAGCATTACATGGCTGACCATTTGTCTCATATCCCCACGGGAGAAGCAGCTGGACAAGGCATTGTGGATGAACTGCCAGACGGTAGGACCACCGCTAAGTTCCTATGGGAGCAAGTGATCTCACGATTCAACTGCCCCATCGAACTAGTTAGAGACCAAGGCACACACTTCATTAATGAAGTGATAGCTCACCTCCTGTCCTCCTTTCTAATCATCCATTAGAGATCCTCATCTTATTACCCTCAAGCAAACAGTCAAGCCGAGTTCACAAATAAAATCTTAATAAATGTCCTACCAAAGTCATCTCGGCTTCACATAGTGATTGGGATAACACTGACGGCGTCCTTATGGGGCTACCATGCATGGGTTACAAGACGACTATAGGAACAGACTCCCTTTAGTCTGACATATAGTATAGAGGCAATCCTTCCCCTGGAATCCTTCGTACCAAGCCTCAGGATGGCCCTTCAACAGAGATGGGATGGGAAGGAGGTATGGACATAACACTTGATTGAACTCGAACGCTAATATGCAAAAAGGAAATATGCAAACGTTGGTGACTTTTTGCAGCTTTGAACAGGGTGACTTAGTACTATTGTACTCAGTCAAAGGACATAATAAAAAGCTAAAGTTTTGGGGGATAGGACCTTTTAAGGTCCAAACCATCAACTGAAGTGGCAATGTAGAACTTGAAACCCTAGAAGGTGAGGGCATAGGCTTCTTCAATGGTAGCCACGTAAAAAAGTACTTCCCTCCCAGTCACCCATTATATGAGCCTCCAATGCTAGCACTCCCTGTCTACATACGAATAGCCACTATCACTGAGATGGACGGTGAGGATGAGGAAGCAATAGCACTGGCTTACCTAAGAATGACGGTCACTATTAAGCACACATGCACCATCAATGCATTGATTAATGAGGGAGCTGATTTTAATATCTTAAACCATGACCATTGGACCCAAATTGGCAAACCGCAGTTGCAGAGCCCACTAATGCTAAGCTCACCCCTTATGGAGGTCAACCCTACACATTTTTGGGAAAGTGCAAGGTTGCAGTTTCTATCGAGTTTGAAAGCATACCAATAATCTTCTATGTATTGCCCAACACTAAGAATGCAGGCACAAAATTACTGTTAGGAGACGAACCTTCAAGAAGCAAGCTCATTGTATTGTCGACTACGAGTCACAACATATCCACCTAACCATAGGCGACATCCGAATAGTTACATCTTTCAGCAAGGACGATGTGACTCCTTCCAAGTCTGCAAAGCCACAGGTAGAGAACCCCACCGTCAAGTCTAAGGAGGGGGGTCATGACTCATCACCACCCGCTAAACCCAACACCAATGCCAAGAAACCCTAGCTCAAATGGGTACCTAAGCATCAAGGACTACCACCTTGAGGCAGTCACCCACGCCCTCACGGTGCTAAGGGTCCACGCCTGAAAGCTAGGAAGCTAAGACAGAATTGTAAACAGAACGCATGGTCAAAACTACAATGGGTTCCCAAAATTTTGTTGCAAGCGCAAGGTTTACTATGAGGGTAATCACTAGATTTGGCTACCTAAAGCCAAAATAACCAAAATTGCTACTCAAATGCAACCCTCGAGCTTGGCCACATGAAACTATGAGTTGGAGACACTCAGACCACAAGAGAAGCGGGCCACCAAGTCCATAGAACCACTAATCAGCAATGCCTAGACCAATCTATCGCCCAAAATCGCAGCCCACCACTAATAAAACACCCAAATCTTGCACTGATGATACCCCTCAAATCTCAAAATCATCTAGTAGCACAATAACCACAACTACAACCCAAACCATTGAACATGAGGCCAAGCTACAACCTAAGGAGCAAACCCAGCTAACCATTAACTGCTAAACTCTCTAGTGCTATCAAGCCTCAACCACTTGCCGGGCTTAGACCCTCTTATGAGCGACGAGCAATTCTAACCTTGGCCGTAGACTTAACTGAAAATACAGGGGATGACTTGGTTGCTTGCCTTAGACACTTGGACGTGACTTTCATGATGCTCGCTAAAAGCTATGACCACTTAGACTTGGGGCTCTTGGATGAACCTTTGGAGATGGAAATATGGACACTCCCTTGTTCTTGGGAAGAATTGGAATTTGTGTTTGTCAAAGCTTCAAAAGCAACTACGGAGCTTATTACCACCGAGTTCTCCTATGAACAAGTGTAGCGCCAATGCCTCATCACTCCATATGACAAGCGCGCAGTTTGTGCCAACGATCAAGAAATAGAAGACTTGAATCAGCTTGCAACCAACAACTCCCCTTGCTTGAAAAAATGGTACACTCTACGACTGTAATGGGAGCTAGAGGGATGCCAATTAATGACCAACAATGAACAACGACATGCAATCAAGGCATCGAAATACGACCCAACCTATGTAGCTCCAACTTCATATAGAGTGTTGACTACCCTCCATAATCAACCCCTCGAATAACACATTAAGAGACATCCTTATTTAGATCGCATCCTCACTGAGGAGGAGTTGCATGTTGCTAGCCAAGTGGACTCTCGTGACTTCTTGCTTGATGTCCTCACTTACATTACGCATGTAGGCATCTACCCTTTCGATATGGATAACTATGCTAATTTAGAATATGATCCGAATTTCTACGCCTGGCTTATGCGCAAGTAAAACACTAAGATTATGTGCTAAAGACCCTTCATCCTCTAACCCTTTAATCCTAGGGAAAATTCTTCTCATTTCAAAATGGGGGTAAGGTGAATCAAACCAAACATATAAGGAAAACAATAAAGAAAAAGCACACATTGCAAGGGTAGGATGCAACAACTTGTGATTGAGGAAAATGTCAATAAAATTGGAAATCAATAGACAACTAGGAGGTAAAAGTCTACTTCTGCACTCAAGCATTTCAGCTCAACAAGTATGTAGTCATTTCCTGTTGCTTGTAATTATTTTGAAAAACACTAATGGTGAATATGGCTTCATGACAGGCACTCATCATGGCAGGCCAAGAAAAGGCTGGTAATTTCCCTTTTTCAAAAGAAAAACAAGCAAAATACGGACTTTCAGTGGAAACGCGAGCCTTCAACTAGTTCAAGTTTTGCCATATCTTCAACCTAGAAGACGTGTCCATTGAAGAACGGGTTGTGAGGCAGATCATCGAGCAATGCAATCTATAGAAATATGTGGAAGCAGTAAGCTAGGGGGTGGACTACTTCCACTGTGCAAAGTTCCTGAGGACTTTCCACAGGAACCGCGGCACTGTAACTGTGCATGAGGGAGAGGGAACTCATCAAGTGCAGAATAAGTTGACCCTGGAGCTTATGGAAAAGGCATTGGGCTTGGCAAATAAAGTAGAGAGGAAGCTAAAGAGAGATTTATATGCCTTGCTAGGAATGAATAAGGTAAAAGTCCACACCAATGACGGCATTAGCTTGGCAGATATCCTTAATCTCAAAGTCCTACTCCAAGCCAAGATGGTGCATGCGTTGTTCTCTAGTCAAAGGTACAACACCATCATGAGCCGCATCAATGTCCTCTTGCTAGAGAGCATCGCAGCAAGGTTGCTAGATGAGGTGAATCTCAATGGTTTTGTGAGTAAGACCATTGAGACCTCATCAAAAGCTTTGGCAACGGGAAGACAATCTGCCGGAGAAGAATATCCTACCACCCACCAAGGCTAGAAGGAAAGCTTCATCTTCAAAGGATGCAACCATCGGATTCACTGGGGTCCTCACCATGATCATCAGGGAAGCCTTGGGACAAGGGTAGGAAGAAGCAGGAGAAGGAGTAGATAAAATGCCAAGCAGGTCGCCACCACACTAGAAACAAGAGGTGCAATCCAATGAAAGGACATTGAGTGAGGAAGAAGAAGACAAGGAATAAGAAGATTAGACTAGTCGGGGAGAAGATACAGAAGAAAATTGCACTAAGAAAGAAGGAAGAGGAGAGGAGAAAACAAGAGAAGGAAAACTTGCAGAAGGCTCATAGGGAGTCCAAAAAGGCCGAGAAGGAAAGAAGGAGAAAGCAGGAAGAGGAGGAAGAGGAGTTGAGAAAAAAGGAGGAGGAAGACATGGTCCTCGCCACGCGCAGGTCCATTGAGTAGTAGTCCTAGGCAGGACAAGCTAGAACCTGCAAGCCCAATCATAAACGAAGGACTGAGCTCAAACACCCATGTGCTAGATTTCATGCCACCTGTAGTGCAAGAAGACAAGGGCAAGGCCCCAATCACCCCCCATTCCCACTCTCATGATGCCCATCACCACCACCGCCATCTCCAATCCAAGTTCTATGACCTAGGTGGATGCTAGCAACTTAATGGCTCAGGTCCAGTACTTTGTGAATAAAGAAATGGGCCAAGAAGCAAGAGAAAGAATCCCCCTGGTAGGGACCAAAAGGCTGGATGCGACAAACGTCGAGTCGAGGCAAGACCTTAATAGGCAAAAGGTGGCGGGTTCCATAACCTCTGTCCCCGCAATAGAGAGGCCACCCGAAGAATATGACGAGTATGTCAAGGAGCTCCTCTCTCAATTAGAGAAAGCCAAGGCGGAGAAAAAAGTCATGGTAGCAGAGCTCGAAGTCGAAAAAAAGGCCATGGTTACATCCCAATTGGAGAAAACACGCCAACTAGCCATAGCCCAAAGGGAAGTTCATGAGCTAAAGGAGCAACTACAAGCTAAGGAAGAGAGAGTAGTGGAATGGCAGGCGCGAGTGAATGAAGAAAATGAGGCCATATGACATCTACAACTGCACAATGAAGAGATTGTGGCACGCTATGAATATCTACAAGCTGAAATGGAGAAAATCACTAAAGCCATAGAAGAGCTGGAGGAGTTGAGGGAGGAAAGAGCTCGTAGGTACGAAAGAGAGGTGGAGAAAATAACCCAAGAGGCTGCCTCAGCACAAGAAGAACATCAAAAGCTAAGGATAAAAATGGAAGATCAAGAACAAAGGAGGTTGACAGTGCTAGCTCATGGGCAGGGCAAAAGCCTCAAAGATATGAACAAGAGGGCAGAAGAATGGACTAATCAGAAAGAAAAAAGAGTCAAAGCCTTGGCATGCCATCTCGCTCCAGTAGAAAAGATACTTGCTAAAAGCAGAGTAGAAGCCACCCAGGTGAGATTCCAAACCTAGCAATGTGCCTTCCTAGATACCCTATTGGACATCACCCAGGCAGAGGAGGGAGAGTCCATAGAGGCAATGAAAAAGAAACTGGGAATGGCTCATAAAGCTCTAAAAGCAAGACTAGAAATGCCTCACAATCTAGTGGAGTTGGCCCAAGCTTGGAAGAGCAATGCCATTATCTCCTAATGCCAAGCCTAACCTCGCAAGAAGTGGATGCACTGGGGTTCCTCGAAAAAGAGCAACAGGAGCCAATCCAGGAGAGGGAGGTGGATGTGAACTTTGAAATGAGATCACACGAAGAAGAGCTTGTCCCATCGCCTCCTTCCTTGCAGACTGAAGAGCAACAACACATAGACACCCCCGTAGAAAGAAAGGCAGCACTGAGGGAAAGAAGAAAACAAATGGTGGAGGACACAAGGAGAAAATGGAATGCCAAGGGAGTGCGAACACCCCAGGCACCTATCCCACCATGCGAGGATGATGCGCCAGTGAGCTTCCATGCCAACCTTGTAATCTAGGAGAGGCAAGATGTAAACGACCCGAACAACGTAGTATGCTTAACAATTATGATATTCACTTGTTTTCGAGATTTAATATAAAAGAGAATGAACACTTAAAGCTAAAAATGAAAATTACTCACAAAATTACAGCCATGAAAATGTAAAAGTAATGGAGACAAGATTGAGGGTTGAAGATGGGCAACCCCCCCCCCCCCCCCGAAGGAATGTATTTCTGCTCAACCCAAGTCCCTCAGGGAAGAGCTCAGTTACAATCAACCTGAGAGTGAGAAGAAGTAATTCTCACTCTCACAAGATCATGCAAAGATGTACAAACACACATGCATTATCTATCATGCAATGATAAGAACTGATTTCTTTACAGTATGAGAGAAGAAAAAGGGGAATTCATCCTTTCTCCATCGTTGATCAGCAGTACATGGATAGGGCTTGCTTCTTGTAGCTAAAATGGAAGAAAGAGCTGGAGAAGGAGGTGCTGTAATGAATTTACAGGTTTGCTGTCCTGTAAAACAGCAGTGATAGAAGAGGGAATATGGAGGAATTCGATAATGGAGAAGTGGGGGATGGTGATGGGGATGGATGGGGCCAGTTTCTGGCTATCTGTGGGTGCTGTACATGAGTTTACAACAAAGAAAAATGATGTTGAATGAAGAAAAACGAGCTCTTATTTATAGGAGAGGGGAGAGCTAGTACAAAAGGGAAAAGTGGAGTAGCACAAGACAAGTGTCCAGCCACATGTCATGAGATGTGACAAGTGGTGGGACACTTGGAAACTTGTGTGACAAGTGTCTTGACACTTGTCTCTTCTCTATGGCCTTTCTTTTTGGGTTGAATACTGTCAAGAATAGAAACAACCAAATTTAGTAAGCACAGTCAGAGTACAGAACTTACTATTTTTAGAATGACGTCCCTATTTTTTAGGACTAGCATTTTTAGGCTAATTCGAGGCTTCTAAAATTTAGGGACCTCCTAAAATTTAGGGATCTCCTAGAATTTAGGGACCCCCCCCCAATATGGGTATCATATGAAAGCTTTTTCCGTGTACATCGCAAAAATGGTATCCGAATCTTCATGTGACTTTCCTATGCAAAGAAATGTGCATTTCAAGCTTTCAGCCCACACATGCACATTATACAAGCATTTCATGATCATGCCATCTTGTTGATTGTAACTGTCTGTTCTGGTGGATCTAGCCCACACTTCAAGACATCAATCCTTTCTGTGTGCGAGTCTAACCCTGATATGCGTGAGTTCTAGTCACAGGCGCCCAATCGGGTCATATAGGTGGAAGTGTGAACTATATTTTCTCTAACCCACCGTGTGGGTCCACCATAACCTGTGACCACTCATCAGTGGCCAGCTCCAATGCACTTTTCTTTATATCTAATTAGTGCAAAGGAAATAAATTTAATAAATCATTATATAGACAAATTAATGAAAAAGGATACAAATTCTGTTTCTATAGAGTTGTGACAGCCCTCTGGCTTTTATTCAATTGTCCTCAGCTGAAAATCTTCTTGATATTGTTGTAGAATATTTGGGTAATCCTTCATGAATTTTTCATCTACCCACTGTGCATCTGTGGTGGGTAGATTCTTGAATTTTAGCAAGAATTTTTTGTGTCACAAGGCCACTTCTCGTGGTTCGATCCTTGAGAAACAAAATCTTTTCAGGTTCCAAGAGTTGCTCTGTTTCTTCAACTTCTGGGGGATCTTCAGTAATGGGTTCCTTTGGTTCTGGTCCTATGTAAGGTTTTAGCAAACTTACATGAAAAGCATTGTGTATTTTCCAATGAGTAGGAAGCTCAAGTCGACAAGAAACTTCATTTATTTTCTCAATCACTTTGAAGGGTCCAAAGTATCTACTAGAGAGCTTTGGAAAAGATGAATTTTGATGAGAACGTTGTTTGAGCCTGCTTTTATCAAGAAGAAATCAGAAAGCAAGTCGAAGACCTACTCAACCGTGGGCTAATTAGGCCAAGTAGCTCACCATTTTGTTCACCGGTTCTTCTTGTTCAAAAGAAAGATGGCACATTCAGGATGTGCATTGATTATAGAGCCCTCAACAAAATCACTGTGAAGAATCGGTTTCCTATTCCCAGAATTGACGACATTTTGGATCGTCTAGGAGGCTTAAAGGTTTTCAGCCGCATTGATCTAAAGAGTGGTTATCATCAAATTAGGGTAATACCACAAGATGTACACAAAACAGAGCAACTCTTGGAACCTGAAAAGATTTTGTTTCTCAAGGATCGAACCACGAGAAGTGGCCTTGTGACACGAAAATTCTTACTAAAATTCAAAAATCTACCCACAACAGATGCACAGTGGGTAGATGAAAAATTCATGAAGGATTACCCAAATATTCTACAGCAATATCAAGAAGCTTTTCAGCTGAGGACAACTGAATAAAAGCCAGAGGGCTGTCACAACTCTATAGAAACAGAATTTGTATCCTTTTTCATTAATTTGTCTATATAATGATTTATTAAATTTATTTCTTTTGCACTAATTAGATATAAAGAAAAGTGCATTGGAGCTGGCCACTGATGAGTGGTCACAGGTTATGGTGGACCCATGCGGTGGGTTAGAGAAAAGATAGTTCACACTTCCACCTATATGACCCGATTGGGCGCCTGTGACTAGAACTCACGCATATCAGGGTTAGACTCGCACACAGAAAGGATTGATGCCTTGAAGTGTGGGCTAGATCCACCAGAACAGACAGTTACAATCAACAAGATGGCATGATCATGAAATGCTTGTATAATGTGCATGTGTGGGCTGAAAGCTTGAAATGCACATTTCTTTGCATAGGAAAGTCACATGAAGATTCTGATACCGTTTTTGTGATGTACATGGAAAAAGCTTTCATATGACACCCATATTGGGAGGGTCCCTAAATTCTAGGAGATCCCTAAATTTTAGGAGGTCCCTAAATTTTAGGAGCCTCGAATTAGCCTAAAAATGCTAGTCCTAAAAAATAGGGATGTCATTCTAAAAATAGTAAGTTCTGTACTCTGACTGTGCTTACTAAATTTGGTTGTTTCTATTCTTGACAGTATTCAACCCAAAAAGGAAGGCCATAGAGAAGAGACAAGTGTCAAGACACTTGTCACACAAGTTTCCAAGTGTCCCACCACTTGTCACATCTCATGACATGTGGCTGGACACTTGTCTTGTGCTACTCCACTTTCCCCTTTTGTACTAGCTCTTCCCTCTCCTATAAATAAGAGCTCGTTTTTCTTCATTCAACATCATTTTTCTTTGCTGTAAACTCATGTACAGCACCCGCAGATAGCCAGAAACTGGCCCCATCCATCCCCATCATCATCCCCCACTTCTCCATTATCAAATTCCTCCATATTCCCTCTTCTATCACTGCTGTTTTACAAGATAGCAAGCCTGTAAATTCATTACAGCACCTCCTTCTCGAGCTCTTTCTTCCATTTTAGCTAGAAGAAGCAAGCCCTATCCATGTACTGCTGATCAACGATGGAGAAAGGCTGATTTCCCCTTTTTCTTCTCTCATACTATAAAGAAATCAGTTCTTATCATTGCATAATAGGTAATGCATGCGTGTTTGTACATCTTTACATGATCTTGTGAGAGTGAGAATTACTTCTCCTCACTCTCAGGTTGATTGTAATTGAGCTCTTCCCTAAGGGACTTGGGTTGAGCAGAAATACATTCCTTCGGGGGGGGGAGGGGGGGTTGCCCATCTTCAACCCTCAGTCTTGTCTCCATTACTTTTACATTTTCATGGCTGTAATTTTGTGAGTAATTTTCATTTTTAGCTTTAAGTGTTCATTCTCTTTTATATTAAATCTCGAAAACAAGCGAATATCATAATTGTTAAGCATATTACGTTGTTCGGGGCGTTTACAGCTGAAACGCCCAAAAAGGACAGGCATCCCCATCAACTTCTCGCACAAAGAATCCTCTTTGCGTATGAGCCCCGGTCATCTAAGTTTACGGAATCCACCGTAAAACCTCACGGAATCCACCGTGGAATATGCCTCCTGGCATCATACCCCCGGGGTGGGATAGCAATTGACCTCAATTGCTATTAGCTCAATGTGGAGCTAACAGAGTGGGGAAAGCATTTAGGTCTCTAGCGTGCATCCATTGTGCTTCCTCTACAGGATGGTTCTTAAATTTTACTAAATATAGAAGATCCTTGCAGTTTGTCCATAAGGTCATCAACTCTAGGTATAGGATAGCTGTAAACGCCCCGAACAACGTAGTATGCTTAACAATTATGATATTCGCTTGTTTTCGAGATTTAATATAAAAGAGAATGAACACTTAAAGCTAAAAATGAAAATTACTCACAAAATTACAGCCATGAAAATGTAAAAGTAATGGAGACAAGACTGAGGGTTGAAGATGGGCAACCCCCCCCCCCGAAGGAATGTATTTCTGCTCAACCCAAGTCCCTTAGGGAAGAGCTCAATTACAATCAACCTGAGAGTGAGGAGAAGTAATTCTCACTCTCACAAGATCATGCAAAGATGTACAAACACACATGCATTACCTATTATGCAATGATAAGAACTGATTTCTTTACGGTATGAGAGAAGAAAAAGGGGAAATCAGCCTTTCTCCATCGTTGATCAGCAGTACATGGATAGGGCTTGCTTCTTGTAGCTAAAATGGAAGAAAGAGCTCGAGAAGGAGGTGCTGTAATGAGTTTACAGGCTTGCTGTCTTGTAAAACAGCAGTGATAGAAGAGGGAATATGGAGGAATTTGATAATGGAGAAGTGGGGGATGATGATGGGGATGGATGGGGCCAGTTTCTGGCTATCTGTGGGTGCTGTACATGAGTTTACAGCAAAGAAAAATGATGTTGAATGAAGAAAAACGAGCTCTTATTTATAGGAGAGGGAAGAGCTAGTACAAAAGGGGAAAGTGGAGTAGCACAAGACAAGTGTCCAGCCACATGTCATGAGATGTGACAAGTGGTGGGACACTTGGAAACTTGTGTGACAAGTGTCTTGACACTTGTCTCTTCTCTATGGCCTTTCTTTTTGGGTTGAATACTATCAAGAATAGAAACAACCAAATTTAGTAAGCACAGTCAGAGTACAGCACTTACTATTTTTAGAATGACATCCCTATTTTTTAGGACTAGCATTTTTAGGCTAATTCGAGGCTCCTAAAATTTAGGAACCTCCTAAAATTTAGGGATCTCCTAGAATTTAGGGACCCTCCCAATATGGGTGTCATATGAAAGCTTTTTTCGTGTACATCGCAAAAACGGTATCAGAATCTTCATGTGACTTTCCTATGCAAAGAAATGTGCATTTCAAGCTTTCAGCCCACACATGCACATTATACAAGCATTTCATGATCATGCCATCTTGTTGATTGTAACTGTCTGTTCTGGTGGATCTAGCCCACACTTCAAGGCATCAATCGTTTCTGTGTGCGAGTCTAACCCTGATATGCGTGAGTTCTAGTCACAGGCGCCCAATCGGGTCATATAGGTGGAAGTGTGAACTATCTTTTCTCTAACCCACCGTGTGGGTCCACCATAACCTGTGACCACTCATTAGTGGCCAGCTCCAATGCACTTTTCTTTATATCTAATTAGTGCAAAGGAAATAAATTTAATAAATCATTATATAGACAAATTAATGAAAAAGGATACAAATTCTGTTTCTATAGAGTTGTAACAGGCCTCTGGCTTTTATTCAGCTGTCCTCAGCTGAAAATCTTGTTAATATTGTTGTAGAATATTTGGGTAATCCTTCATGAATTTTTCATCTACCCACTGTGCATCTGTTGTGGGTAGATTTTTGAATTTTAGTAAGAATTTTCGTGTCACAAGGCCACTTCTTGTGGTTCGATCCTTGAGAAACAAAATCTTTTCAGGTTCCAAGAGTTGCTCTGTTTCTTCAACTTCTGGGGGATCTTCAGTAATGGGTTCCTTTGGTTCTGGTCCTATGTAAGGTTTTAGCAAACTTACATGAAAAGCATTGTGTATTTTCCAATGAGCAAGAAGCTCAAGTCGATAAGAAACTTCATTTATTTTCTCAATCACTTTGAAGGGTCCAAAGTATCTACTGGAGAGCTTTGGAAAAGATGAATTTTGACCAGAACCTTGTTTGAGCCTGCTTTTATCAAACTTTAGCAAGACATATTGACCTTTTTCAAAAGCCAAAGGTCTTCTTTGTTTATCTGCTTGCTTCTTTTGTCGCTCTTGGGCAACTTTGATAGTGGCTCGAACTTGATCCACTGCGGTTTTTAAATCTGAAGCAAACTCATCAGCAGCAAAAATCTTATCTTTAGTGCGAATAATTGGAGGAGGAATCACTTTACCCTGTACTATTTCATTTGGAGCTTTCCCTGTGGATGAGTGCACTGTATTGTTGTAAGCAAACTCCAATAATGGAAGATATTTCTCCCATTGCGACTTATGTTCACTAACATAAGCTTTCAACATATCCAAAAGAGTGAGATTCATCACCTCTGTTTGGCCGTCAGTTTGAGGATGAAAAGCTGAGGAGAACTTTAAAGTGGTTCCCAAATTCTCAAATAAAGCACGCCAAAAGTTACTTGTGAATTTGGAGTCTCTATCTGAAATGATCTCAGAAGGCATACCATGTAATCTGAAGATATGTTGAATGAAAAGTCTTGCAGCTTGTGCGGATTTCAATGTTTTATGACATGGAATAAAAATGTGATTGTTTGCTGAATCTATCAATTATGACCCAAATCATATCATGACCTTGAGGTGTTCTTGGAATACCTGAGATGAAATCCATTGTGATAGATTCCCATGGATCTTTGGGCACTGGAAGAGGTTGCAACAATCCTGGAATCTTCTGCCTATCATATTTGGATTTTTGGCATACCAGACAAGCCTCAATGAAGTTATGTGTATCTCTTCGTAATGTTGGCCAATAAAAGTAGCGCTCAATTGCACTTAGAGTGGCTGCCCTCCCTCTATGCCCTGCATAAGGGGGTTCATGACTTTCTTTAAGCACCTTTTGTCGAACAGGAAGAGTGACACAAAGGCGATTGTTCATGAGAAGGTAACCGTCTTTGATGGAATAATCTGGATGAGAACCTCCTTGCTGTAAATTTGACCAAATTGCTGCAAAATCAGTATCTTCATCATAAGTATTCTTCATCGTTTGAAAATCTTCATGATGAGCCACTGTAATAGTTGCAATGCGAGGCACTCTAGAAAGTGCATCAGCAACTACATTTTGTTTCCCTGGAGTGTACATAATTTGAAAATGAAACATAGACAAGAAATTTTCCCATCTTGCATGTTTCTCCTCCAAATGCTTTTGAGTCTTGAAATACTTCAAGCTTTGATGATCGGTTTTAATAAGGAATTCATTGCCTAATCATATGAAAGCTTTTTCCGTGTACATCGCAAAAATGGTATCCGAATCTTCATGTGACTTTCCTATGCAAAGAAATGTGCATTTCAAGCTTTCAGCCCACACATGCACATTATACAAGCATTTCATGATCATGCCATCTTGTTGATTGTAACTGTCTGTTCTGGTGGATCTAGCCCACACTTCAAGGCATCAATCCTTTCTGTGTGCGAGTCTAACCCTGATATGCGTGAGTTCTAGTCACAGGCGCCCAATCGGGACATATAGGTGGAAGTGTGAACTATATTTTCTCTAACCCACCGTGTGGGTCCACCATAACCTGTGACCACTCATCAGTGGCCAGCTCCAATGCACTTTTCTTTATATCTAATTAGTGCAAAGGAAATAAATTTAATAAATCATTATATAGACAAATTAATGAAAAAGGATACAAATTCTGTTTCTATAGAGTTGTGACAGCCCTCTGGCTTTTATTCAGCTGTCCTCAGCTGAAAATCTTGTTAATATTGTTGTAGAATATTTGGGTAATCCTTCATGAATTTTTCATCTACCCACTGTGCATCTGTGGTGGGTAGATTCTTGAATTTTAGCAAGAATTTTTTGCGTCACAAGGCCACTTCTCGTGGTTCGATCCTTGAGAAACAAAATCTTTTCAGGTTCCAAGAGTTGCTCTGTTTCTTCAACTTCTGGGGGATCTTCAGTAATGGGTTCCTTTGGTTCTGGTCCTATGTAAGGTTTTAGCAAACTTGCATGAAAAGCATTGTGTATTTTCCAATGAGTAGGAAGCTCAAGTCGACAAGAAACTTCATTTATTTTCTCAATCACTTTGAAGGGTCCAAAGTATCTACTAGAGAGCTTTGGAAAAGATGAATTTTGACGAGAACCTTGTTTGAGCCTGCTTTTATCAAACTTTAGCAAGACATATTGACCTTTTTCAAAAGCCAAAGGTCTTCTTTGTTTATCTGCTTGCTTCTTTTGTCGCTCTTGGGCAACTTTGATAGTGGCTCGAACTTGATCCACTGCGGTTTTTAAATCTGAAGCAAACTCATCAGCAGCAAAAATCTTATCTTTAGTGCGAATAATTGGAGGAGGAATCACTTTACCCTGTACTATTTCATTTGGAGCTTTCCCTGTGGATGAGTGCACTGTATTGTTGTAAGCAAACTCCAATAATGGAAGATATTTCTCCCATTGCGACTTATGTTCACTAACATAAGCTTTCAACATATCCAAAAGAGTGAGATTCATCACCTCTGTTTGGCCGTCAGTTTGAGGATGAAAAGCTGAGGAGAACTTTAAAGTGGTTCCCAAATTCTCAAATAAAGCACGCCAAAAGTTACTTGTGAATTTGGAGTCTCTATCTGAAATGATCTCAGAAGGCATACCATGTAATCTGAAGATATGTTGAATGAAAAGTCTTGCAGCTTGTGCGGATTTCAATGTTTTATGACATGGAATAAAAATGTGATTGTTTGCTGAATCTATCAATTATGACCCAAATCATATCATGACCTTGAGGTGTTCTTGGAATACCTGAGATGAAATCCATTGTGATAGATTCCCATGGATCTTTGGGCACTGGAAGAGGTTGCAACAATCCTGGAATCTTCTGCCTATCATATTTGGATTTTTGGCATACCAGACAAGCCTCAATGAAGTTATGTGTATCTCTTCGTAATGTTGGCCAATAAAAGTAGCGCTCAATTGCACTTAGAGTGGCTGCCCTCCCTCTATGCCCTGCATAAGGGGGTTCATGACTTTCTTTAAGCACCTTTTGTCGAACAGGAAGAGTGACACAAAGGCGATTGTTCATGAGAAGGTAACCGTCTTTGATGGAATAATCTGGATGAGAACCTCCTTGCTGTAAATTTGACCAAATTGCTGCAAAATCAGTATCTTCATCATAAGTATTCTTCATCGTTTGAAAATCTTCATGATGAGCCACTGTAATAGTTGCAATGCGAGGCACTCTAGAAAGTGCATCAGCAACTACATTTTGTTTCCCTGGAGTGTACATAATTTGAAAATGAAACATAGACAAGAAATTTTCCCATCTTGCATGTTTCTCCTGCAAATGCTTTTGAGTCTTGAAATACTTCAAGCTTTGATGATCGGTTTTAATAAGGAATTCATTGCCTAATCATATGAAAGCTTTTTCCGTGTACATCGCAAAAATGGTATCCGAATCTTCATGTGACTTTCCTATGCAAAGAAATGTGCATTTCAAGCTTTCAGCCCACACATGCACATTATACAAGCATTTCATGATCATGCCATCTTGTTGATTGTAACTGTCTGTTCTGGTGGATCTAGCCCACACTTCAAGGCATCAATCCTTTCTGTGTGCGAGTCTAACCCTGATATGCGTGAGTTCTAGTCACAGGCGCCCAATCGGGACATATAGGTGGAAGTGTGAACTATCTTTTCTCTAACCCACCGTGTGGGTCCACCATAACCTGTGACCACTCATCAGTGGCCAGCTCCAATGCACTTTTCTTTATATCTAATTAGTGCAAAGGAAATAAATTTAATAAATCATTATATAGACAAATTAATGAAAAAGGATACAAATTCTGTTTCTATAGAGTTGTGACAGCCCTCTGGCTTTTATTCAGCTGTCCTCAGCTGAAAATCTTGTTAATATTGTTGTAGAATATTTGGGTAATCCTTCATGAATTTTTCATCTACCCACTGTGCATCTGTGGTGGGTAGATTCTTGAATTTTAGCAAGAATTTTTTGCGTCACAAGGCCACTTCTCGTGGTTCGATCCTTGAGAAACAAAATCTTTTCAGGTTCCAAGAGTTGCTCTGTTTCTTCAACTTCTGGGGGATCTTCAGTAATGGGTTCCTTTGGTTCTGGTCCTATGTAAGGTTTTAGCAAACTTGCATGAAAAGCATTGTGTATTTTCCAATGAGTAGGAAGCTCAAGTCGACAAGAAACTTCATTTATTTTCTCAATCACTTTGAAGGGTCCAAAGTATCTACTAGAGAGCTTTGGAAAAGATGAATTTTGACGAGAACCTTGTTTGAGCCTGCTTTTATCAAACTTTAGCAAGACATATTGACCTTTTTCAAAAGCCAAAGGTCTTCTTTGTTTATCTGCTTGCTTCTTTTGTCGCTCTTGGGCAACTTTGATAGTGGCTCGAACTTGATCCACTGCGGTTTTTAAATCTGAAGCAAACTCATCAGCAGCAAAAATCTTATCTTTAGTGCGAATAATTGGAGGAGGAATCACTTTACCCTGTACTATTTCATTTGGAGCTTTCCCTGTGGATGAGTGCACTGTATTGTTGTAAGCAAACTCCAATAATGGAAGATATTTCTCCCATTGCGACTTATGTTCACTAACATAAGCTTTCAACATATCCAAAAGAGTGAGATTCATCACCTCTGTTTGGCCGTCAGTTTGAGGATGAAAAGCTGAGGAGAACTTTAAAGTGGTTCCCAAATTCTCAAATAAAGCACGCCAAAAGTTACTTGTGAATTTGGAGTCTCTATCTGAAATGATCTCAGAAGGCATACCATGTAATCTGAAGATATGTTGAATGAAAAGTCTTGCAGCTTGTGCGGATTTCAATGTTTTATGACATGGAATAAAAATGTGATTGTTTGCTGAATCTATCAATTATGACCCAAATCATATCATGACCTTGAGGTGTTCTTGGAATACCTGAGATGAAATCCATTGTGATAGATTCCCATGGATCTTTGGGCACTGGAAGAGGTTGCAACAATCCTGGAATCTTCTGCCTATCATATTTGGATTTTTGGCATACCAGACAAGCCTCAATGAAGTTATGTGTATCTCTTCGTAATGTTGGCCAATAAAAGTAGCGCTCAATTGCACTTAGAGTGGCTGCCCTCCCTCTATGCCCTGCATAAGGGGGTTCATGACTTTCTTTAAGCACCTTTTGTCGAACAGGAAGAGTGACACAAAGGCGATTGTTCATGAGAAGGTAACCGTCTTTGATGGAATAATCTGGATGAGAACCTCCTTGCTGTAAATTTGACCAAATTGCTGCAAAATCAGTATCTTCATCATAAGTATTCTTCATCGTTTGAAAATCTTCATGATGAGCCACTGTAATAGTTGCAATGCGAGGCACTCTAGAAAGTGCATCAGCAACTACATTTTGTTTCCCTGGAGTGTACATAATTTGAAAATGAAACATAGACAAGAAATTTTCCCATCTTGCATGTTTCTCCTGCAAATGCTTTTGAGTCTTGAAATACTTCAAGCTTTGATGATCGGTTTTAATAAGGAATTCATTGCCTAATCATATGAAAGCTTTTTCCGTGTACATCGCAAAAATGGTATCCGAATCTTCATGTGACTTTCCTATGCAAAGAAATGTGCATTTCAAGCTTTCAGCCCACACATGCACATTATACAAGCATTTCATGATCATGCCATCTTGTTGATTGTAACTGTCTGTTCTGGTGGATCTAGCCCACACTTCAAGGCATCAATCCTTTCTGTGTGCGAGTCTAACCCTGATATGCGTGAGTTCTAGTCACAGGCGCCCAATCGGGACATATAGGTGGAAGTGTGAACTATCTTTTCTCTAACCCACCGTGTGGGTCCACCATAACCTGTGACCACTCATCAGTGGCCAGCTCCAATGCACTTTTCTTTATATCTAATTAGTGCAAAGGAAATAAATTTAATAAATCATTATATAGACAAATTAATGAAAAAGGATACAAATTCTGTTTCTATAGAGTTGTGACAGCCCTCTGGCTTTTATTCAGCTGTCCTCAGCTGAAAATCTTGTTAATATTGTTGTAGAATATTTGGGTAATCCTTCATGAATTTTTCATCTACCCACTGTGCATCTGTGGTGGGTAGATTCTTGAATTTTAGCAAGAATTTTTTGCGTCACAAGGCCACTTCTCGTGGTTCGATCCTTGAGAAACAAAATCTTTTCAGGTTCCAAGAGTTGCTCTGTTTCTTCAACTTCTGGGGGATCTTCAGTAATGGGTTCCTTTGGTTCTGGTCCTATGTAAGGTTTTAGCAAACTTGCATGAAAAGCATTGTGTATTTTCCAATGAGTAGGAAGCTCAAGTCGACAAGAAACTTCATTTATTTTCTCAATCACTTTGAAGGGTCCAAAGTATCTACTAGAGAGCTTTGGAAAAGATGAATTTTGACGAGAACCTTGTTTGAGCCTGCTTTTATCAAACTTTAGCAAGACATATTGACCTTTTTCAAAAGCCAAAGGTCTTCTTTGTTTATCTGCTTGCTTCTTTTGTCGCTCTTGGGCAACTTTGATAGTGGCTCGAACTTGATCCACTGCGGTTTTTAAATCTGAAGCAAACTCATCAGCAGCAAAAATCTTATCTTTAGTGCGAATAATTGGAGGAGGAATCACTTTACCCTGTACTATTTCATTTGGAGCTTTCCCTGTGGATGAGTGCACTGTATTGTTGTAAGCAAACTCCAATAATGGAAGATATTTCTCCCATTGCGACTTATGTTCACTAACATAAGCTTTCAACATATCCAAAAGAGTGAGATTCATCACCTCTGTTTGGCCGTCAGTTTGAGGATGAAAAGCTGAGGAGAACTTTAAAGTGGTTCCCAAATTCTCAAATAAAGCACGCCAAAAGTTACTTGTGAATTTGGAGTCTCTATCTGAAATGATCTCAGAAGGCATACCATGTAATCTGAAGATATGTTGAATGAAAAGTCTTGCAGCTTGTGCGGATTTCAATGTTTTATGACATGGAATAAAAATGTGATTGTTTGCTGAATCTATCAATTATGACCCAAATCATATCATGACCTTGAGGTGTTCTTGGAATACCTGAGATGAAATCCATTGTGATAGATTCCCATGGATCTTTGGGCACTGGAAGAGGTTGCAACAATCCTGGAATCTTCTGCCTATCATATTTGGATTTTTGGCATACCAGACAAGCCTCAATGAAGTTATGTGTATCTCTTCGTAATGTTGGCCAATAAAAGTAGCGCTCAATTGCACTTAGAGTGGCTGCCCTCCCTCTATGCCCTGCATAAGGGGGTTCATGACTTTCTTTAAGCACCTTTTGTCGAACAGGAAGAGTGACACAAAGGCGATTGTTCATGAGAAGGTAACCGTCTTTGATGGAATAATCTGGATGAGAACCTCCTTGCTGTAAATTTGACCAAATTGCTGCAAAATCAGTATCTTCATCATAAGTATTCTTCATCGTTTGAAAATCTTCATGATGAGCCACTGTAATAGTTGCAATGCGAGGCACTCTAGAAAGTGCATCAGCAACTACATTTTGTTTCCCTGGAGTGTACATAATTTGAAAATGAAACATAGACAAGAAATTTTCCCATCTTGCATGTTTCTCCTGCAAATGCTTTTGAGTCTTGAAATACTTCAAGCTTTGATGATCGGTTTTAATAAGGAATTCATTGCCTAATCATATGAAAGCTTTTTCCGTGTACATCGCAAAAATGGTATCCGAATCTTCATGTGACTTTCCTATGCAAAGAAATGTGCATTTCAAGCTTTCAGCCCACACATGCACATTATACAAGCATTTCATGATCATGCCATCTTGTTGATTGTAACTGTCTGTTCTGGTGGATCTAGCCCACACTTCAAGGCATCAATCCTTTCTGTGTGCGAGTCTAACCCTGATATGCGTGAGTTCTAGTCACAGGCGCCCAATCGGGACATATAGGTGGAAGTGTGAACTATCTTTTCTCTAACCCACCGTGTGGGTCCACCATAACCTGTGACCACTCATCAGTGGCCAGCTCCAATGCACTTTTCTTTATATCTAATTAGTGCAAAGGAAATAAATTTAATAAATCATTATATAGACAAATTAATGAAAAAGGATACAAATTCTGTTTCTATAGAGTTGTGACAGCCCTCTGGCTTTTATTCAGCTGTCCTCAGCTGAAAATCTTGTTAATATTGTTGTAGAATATTTGGGTAATCCTTCATGAATTTTTCATCTACCCACTGTGCATCTGTGGTGGGTAGATTCTTGAATTTTAGCAAGAATTTTTTGCGTCACAAGGCCACTTCTCGTGGTTCGATCCTTGAGAAACAAAATCTTTTCAGGTTCCAAGAGTTGCTCTGTTTCTTCAACTTCTGGGGGATCTTCAGTAATGGGTTCCTTTGGTTCTGGTCCTATGTAAGGTTTTAGCAAACTTGCATGAAAAGCATTGTGTATTTTCCAATGAGTAGGAAGCTCAAGTCGACAAGAAACTTCATTTATTTTCTCAATCACTTTGAAGGGTCCAAAGTATCTACTAGAGAGCTTTGGAAAAGATGAATTTTGACGAGAACCTTGTTTGAGCCTGCTTTTATCAAACTTTAGCAAGACATATTGACCTTTTTCAAAAGCCAAAGGTCTTCTTTGTTTATCTGCTTGCTTCTTTTGTCGCTCTTGGGCAACTTTGATAGTGGCTCGAACTTGATCCACTGCGGTTTTTAAATCTGAAGCAAACTCATCAGCAGCAAAAATCTTATCTTTAGTGCGAATAATTGGAGGAGGAATCACTTTACCCTGTACTATTTCATTTGGAGCTTTCCCTGTGGATGAGTGCACTGTATTGTTGTAAGCAAACTCCAATAATGGAAGATATTTCTCCCATTGCGACTTATGTTCACTAACATAAGCTTTCAACATATCCAAAAGAGTGAGATTCATCACCTCTGTTTGGCCGTCAGTTTGAGGATGAAAAGCTGAGGAGAACTTTAAAGTGGTTCCCAAATTCTCAAATAAAGCACGCCAAAAGTTACTTGTGAATTTGGAGTCTCTATCTGAAATGATCTCAGAAGGCATACCATGTAATCTGAAGATATGTTGAATGAAAAGTCTTGCAGCTTGTGCGGATTTCAATGTTTTATGACATGGAATAAAAATGTGATTGTTTGCTGAATCTATCAATTATGACCCAAATCATATCATGACCTTGAGGTGTTCTTGGAATACCTGAGATGAAATCCATTGTGATAGATTCCCATGGATCTTTGGGCACTGGAAGAGGTTGCAACAATCCTGGAATCTTCTGCCTATCATATTTGGATTTTTGGCATACCAGACAAGCCTCAATGAAGTTATGTGTATCTCTTCGTAATGTTGGCCAATAAAAGTAGCGCTCAATTGCACTTAGAGTGGCTGCCCTCCCTCTATGCCCTGCATAAGGGGGTTCATGACTTTCTTTAAGCACCTTTTGTCGAACAGGAAGAGTGACACAAAGGCGATTGTTCATGAGAAGGTAACCGTCTTTGATGGAATAATCTGGATGAGAACCTCCTTGCTGTAAATTTGACCAAATTGCTGCAAAATCAGTATCTTCATCATAAGTATTCTTCATCGTTTGAAAATCTTCATGATGAGCCACTGTAATAGTTGCAATGCGAGGCACTCTAGAAAGTGCATCAGCAACTACATTTTGTTTCCCTGGAGTGTACATAATTTGAAAATGAAACATAGACAAGAAATTTTCCCATCTTGCATGTTTCTCCTGCAAATGCTTTTGAGTCTTGAAATACTTCAAGCTTTGATGATCGGTTTTAATAAGGAATTCATTGCCTAATCATATGAAAGCTTTTTCCGTGTACATCGCAAAAATGGTATCCGAATCTTCATGTGACTTTCCTATGCAAAGAAATGTGCATTTCAAGCTTTCAGCCCACACATGCACATTATACAAGCATTTCATGATCATGCCATCTTGTTGATTGTAACTGTCTGTTCTGGTGGATCTAGCCCACACTTCAAGGCATCAATCCTTTCTGTGTGCGAGTCTAACCCTGATATGCGTGAGTTCTAGTCACAGGCGCCCAATCGGGACATATAGGTGGAAGTGTGAACTATCTTTTCTCTAACCCACCGTGTGGGTCCACCATAACCTGTGACCACTCATCAGTGGCCAGCTCCAATGCACTTTTCTTTATATCTAATTAGTGCAAAGGAAATAAATTTAATAAATCATTATATAGACAAATTAATGAAAAAGGATACAAATTCTGTTTCTATAGAGTTGTGACAGCCCTCTGGCTTTTATTCAGCTGTCCTCAGCTGAAAATCTTGTTAATATTGTTGTAGAATATTTGGGTAATCCTTCATGAATTTTTCATCTACCCACTGTGCATCTGTGGTGGGTAGATTCTTGAATTTTAGCAAGAATTTTTTGCGTCACAAGGCCACTTCTCGTGGTTCGATCCTTGAGAAACAAAATCTTTTCAGGTTCCAAGAGTTGCTCTGTTTCTTCAACTTCTGGGGGATCTTCAGTAATGGGTTCCTTTGGTTCTGGTCCTATGTAAGGTTTTAGCAAACTTGCATGAAAAGCATTGTGTATTTTCCAATGAGTAGGAAGCTCAAGTCGACAAGAAACTTCATTTATTTTCTCAATCACTTTGAAGGGTCCAAAGTATCTACTAGAGAGCTTTGGAAAAGATGAATTTTGACGAGAACCTTGTTTGAGCCTGCTTTTATCAAACTTTAGCAAGACATATTGACCTTTTTCAAAAGCCAAAGGTCTTCTTTGTTTATCTGCTTGCTTCTTTTGTCGCTCTTGGGCAACTTTGATAGTGGCTCGAACTTGATCCACTGCGGTTTTTAAATCTGAAGCAAACTCATCAGCAGCAAAAATCTTATCTTTAGTGCGAATAATTGGAGGAGGAATCACTTTACCCTGTACTATTTCATTTGGAGCTTTCCCTGTGGATGAGTGCACTGTATTGTTGTAAGCAAACTCCAATAATGGAAGATATTTCTCCCATTGCGACTTATGTTCACTAACATAAGCTTTCAACATATCCAAAAGAGTGAGATTCATCACCTCTGTTTGGCCGTCAGTTTGAGGATGAAAAGCTGAGGAGAACTTTAAAGTGGTTCCCAAATTCTCAAATAAAGCACGCCAAAAGTTACTTGTGAATTTGGAGTCTCTATCTGAAATGATCTCAGAAGGCATACCATGTAATCTGAAGATATGTTGAATGAAAAGTCTTGCAGCTTGTGCGGATTTCAATGTTTTATGACATGGAATAAAAATGTGATTGTTTGCTGAATCTATCAATTATGACCCAAATCATATCATGACCTTGAGGTGTTCTTGGAATACCTGAGATGAAATCCATTGTGATAGATTCCCATGGATCTTTGGGCACTGGAAGAGGTTGCAACAATCCTGGAATCTTCTGCCTATCATATTTGGATTTTTGGCATACCAGACAAGCCTCAATGAAGTTATGTGTATCTCTTCGTAATGTTGGCCAATAAAAGTAGCGCTCAATTGCACTTAGAGTGGCTGCCCTCCCTCTATGCCCTGCATAAGGGGGTTCATGACTTTCTTTAAGCACCTTTTGTCGAACAGGAAGAGTGACACAAAGGCGATTGTTCATGAGAAGGTAACCGTCTTTGATGGAATAATCTGGATGAGAACCTCCTTGCTGTAAATTTGACCAAATTGCTGCAAAATCAGTATCTTCATCATAAGTATTCTTCATCGTTTGAAAATCTTCATGATGAGCCACTGTAATAGTTGCAATGCGAGGCACTCTAGAAAGTGCATCAGCAACTACATTTTGTTTCCCTGGAGTGTACATAATTTGAAAATGAAACATAGACAAGAAATTTTCCCATCTTGCATGTTTCTCCTGCAAATGCTTTTGAGTCTTGAAATACTTCAAGCTTTGATGATCGGTTTTAATAAGGAATTCATTGCCTAATCATATGAAAGCTTTTTCCGTGTACATCGCAAAAATGGTATCCGAATCTTCATGTGACTTTCCTATGCAAAGAAATGTGCATTTCAAGCTTTCAGCCCACACATGCACATTATACAAGCATTTCATGATCATGCCATCTTGTTGATTGTAACTGTCTGTTCTGGTGGATCTAGCCCACACTTCAAGGCATCAATCCTTTCTGTGTGCGAGTCTAACCCTGATATGCGTGAGTTCTAGTCACAGGCGCCCAATCGGGACATATAGGTGGAAGTGTGAACTATCTTTTCTCTAACCCACCGTGTGGGTCCACCATAACCTGTGACCACTCATCAGTGGCCAGCTCCAATGCACTTTTCTTTATATCTAATTAGTGCAAAGGAAATAAATTTAATAAATCATTATATAGACAAATTAATGAAAAAGGATACAAATTCTGTTTCTATAGAGTTGTGACAGCCCTCTGGCTTTTATTCAGCTGTCCTCAGCTGAAAATCTTGTTAATATTGTTGTAGAATATTTGGGTAATCCTTCATGAATTTTTCATCTACCCACTGTGCATCTGTGGTGGGTAGATTCTTGAATTTTAGCAAGAATTTTTTGCGTCACAAGGCCACTTCTCGTGGTTCGATCCTTGAGAAACAAAATCTTTTCAGGTTCCAAGAGTTGCTCTGTTTCTTCAACTTCTGGGGGATCTTCAGTAATGGGTTCCTTTGGTTCTGGTCCTATGTAAGGTTTTAGCAAACTTGCATGAAAAGCATTGTGTATTTTCCAATGAGTAGGAAGCTCAAGTCGACAAGAAACTTCATTTATTTTCTCAATCACTTTGAAGGGTCCAAAGTATCTACTAGAGAGCTTTGGAAAAGATGAATTTTGACGAGAACCTTGTTTGAGCCTGCTTTTATCAAACTTTAGCAAGACATATTGACCTTTTTCAAAAGCCAAAGGTCTTCTTTGTTTATCTGCTTGCTTCTTTTGTCGCTCTTGGGCAACTTTGATAGTGGCTCGAACTTGATCCACTGCGGTTTTTAAATCTGAAGCAAACTCATCAGCAGCAAAAATCTTATCTTTAGTGCGAATAATTGGAGGAGGAATCACTTTACCCTGTACTATTTCATTTGGAGCTTTCCCTGTGGATGAGTGCACTGTATTGTTGTAAGCAAACTCCAATAATGGAAGATATTTCTCCCATTGCGACTTATGTTCACTAACATAAGCTTTCAACATATCCAAAAGAGTGAGATTCATCACCTCTGTTTGGCCGTCAGTTTGAGGATGAAAAGCTGAGGAGAACTTTAAAGTGGTTCCCAAATTCTCAAATAAAGCACGCCAAAAGTTACTTGTGAATTTGGAGTCTCTATCTGAAATGATCTCAGAAGGCATACCATGTAATCTGAAGATATGTTGAATGAAAAGTCTTGCAGCTTGTGCGGATTTCAATGTTTTATGACATGGAATAAAAATGTGATTGTTTGCTGAATCTATCAATTATGACCCAAATCATATCATGACCTTGAGGTGTTCTTGGAATACCTGAGATGAAATCCATTGTGATAGATTCCCATGGATCTTTGGGCACTGGAAGAGGTTGCAACAATCCTGGAATCTTCTGCCTATCATATTTGGATTTTTGGCATACCAGACAAGCCTCAATGAAGTTATGTGTATCTCTTCGTAATGTTGGCCAATAAAAGTAGCGCTCAATTGCACTTAGAGTGGCTGCCCTCCCTCTATGCCCTGCATAAGGGGGTTCATGACTTTCTTTAAGCACCTTTTGTCGAACAGGAAGAGTGACACAAAGGCGATTGTTCATGAGAAGGTAACCGTCTTTGATGGAATAATCCGGATGAGAACCTCCTTGCTGTAAATTTGACCAAATTGCTGCAAAATCAGTATCTTCATCATAAGTATTCTTCATCGTTTGAAAATCTTCATGATGAGCCACTGTAATAGTTGCAATGCGAGGCACTCTAGAAAGTGCATCAGCAACTGCATTTTGTTTCCCTGGAGTGTACATAATTTGAAAATGAAACATAGACAAGAAATTTTCCCATCTTGCATGTTTCTCCTGCAAATGCTTTTGAGTCTTGAAATACTTCAAGCTTTGATGATCGGTTTTAATAAGGAATTCATTGCCTAATCATATGAAAGCTTTTTCCGTGTACATCGCAAAAATGGTATCCGAATCTTCATGTGACTTTCCTATGCAAAGAAATGTGCATTTCAAGCTTTCAGCCCACACATGCACATTATACAAGCATTTCATGATCATGCCATCTTGTTGATTGTAACTGTCTGTTCTGGTGGATCTAGCCCACACTTCAAGGCATCAATCCTTTCTGTGTGCGAGTCTAACCCTGATATGCGTGAGTTCTAGTCACAGGCGCCCAATCGGGACATATAGGTGGAAGTGTGAACTATATTTTCTCTAACCCACCGTGTGGGTCCACCATAACCTGTGACCACTCATCAGTGGCCAGCTCCAATGCACTTTTCTTTATATCTAATTAGTGCAAAGGAAATAAATTTAATAAATCATTATATAGACAAATTAATGAAAAAGGATACAAATTCTGTTTCTATAGAGTTGTGACAGCCCTCTGGCTTTTATTCAGCTGTCCTCAGCTGAAAATCTTGTTAATATTGTTGTAGAATATTTGGGTAATCCTTCATGAATTTTTCATCTACCCACTGTGCATCTGTGGTGGGTAGATTCTTGAATTTTAGCAAGAATTTTTTGCGTCACAAGGCCACTTCTCGTGGTTCGATCCTTGAGAAACAAAATCTTTTCAGGTTCCAAGAGTTGCTCTGTTTCTTCAACTTCTGGGGGATCTTCAGTAATGGGTTCCTTTGGTTCTGGTCCTATGTAAGGTTTTAGCAAACTTGCATGAAAAGCATTGTGTATTTTCCAATGAGTAGGAAGCTCAAGTCGACAAGAAACTTCATTTATTTTCTCAATCACTTTGAAGGGTCCAAAGTATCTACTAGAGAGCTTTGGAAAAGATGAATTTTGACGAGAACCTTGTTTGAGCCTGCTTTTATCAAACTTTAGCAAGACATATTGACCTTTTTCAAAAGCCAAAGGTCTTCTTTGTTTATCTGCTTGCTTCTTTTGTCGCTCTTGGGCAACTTTGATAGTGGCTCGAACTTGATCCACTGCGGTTTTTAAATCTGAAGCAAACTCATCAGCAGCAAAAATCTTATCTTTAGTGCGAATAATTGGAGGAGGAATCACTTTACCCTGTACTATTTCATTTGGAGCTTTCCCTGTGGATGAGTGCACTGTATTGTTGTAAGCAAACTCCAATAATGGAAGATATTTCTCCCATTGCGACTTATGTTCACTAACATAAGCTTTCAACATATCCAAAAGAGTGAGATTCATCACCTCTGTTTGGCCGTCAGTTTGAGGATGAAAAGCTGAGGAGAACTTTAAAGTGGTTCCCAAATTCTCAAATAAAGCACGCCAAAAGTTACTTGTGAATTTGGAGTCTCTATCTGAAATGATCTCAGAAGGCATACCATGTAATCTGAAGATATGTTGAATGAAAAGTCTTGCAGCTTGTGCGGATTTCAATGTTTTATGACATGGAATAAAAATGTGATTGTTTGCTGAATCTATCAATTATGACCCAAATCATATCATGACCTTGAGGTGTTCTTGGAATACCTGAGATGAAATCCATTGTGATAGATTCCCATGGATCTTTGGGCACTGGAAGAGGTTGCAACAATCCTGGAATCTTCTGCCTATCATATTTGGATTTTTGGCATACCAGACAAGCCTCAATGAAGTTATGTGTATCTCTTCGTAATGTTGGCCAATAAAAGTAGCGCTCAATTGCACTTAGAGTGGCTGCCCTCCCTCTATGCCCTGCATAAGGGGGTTCATGACTTTCTTTAAGCACCTTTTGTCGAACAGGAAGAGTGACACAAAGGCGATTGTTCATGAGAAGGTAACCGTCTTTGATGGAATAATCCGGATGAGAACCTCCTTGCTGTAAATTTGACCAAATTGCTGCAAAATCAGTATCTTCATCATAAGTATTCTTCATCGTTTGAAAATCTTCATGATGAGCCACTGTAATAGTTGCAATGCGAGGCACTCTAGAAAGTGCATCAGCAACTACATTTTGTTTCCCTGGAGTGTACATAATTTGAAAATGAAACATAGACAAGAAATTTTCCCATCTTGCATGTTTCTCCTGCAAATGCTTTTGAGTCTTGAAATACTTCAAGCTTTGATGATCGGTTTTAATAAGGAATTCATTGCCTAATCATATGAAAGCTTTTTCCGTGTACATCGCAAAAATGGTATCCGAATCTTCATGTGACTTTCCTATGCAAAGAAATGTGCATTTCAAGCTTTCAGCCCACACATGCACATTATACAAGCATTTCATGATCATGCCATCTTGTTGATTGTAACTGTCTGTTCTGGTGGATCTAGCCCACACTTCAAGGCATCAATCCTTTCTGTGTGCGAGTCTAACCCTGATATGCGTGAGTTCTAGTCACAGGCGCCCAATCGGGACATATAGGTGGAAGTGTGAACTATCTTTTCTCTAACCCACCGTGTGGGTCCACCATAACCTGTGACCACTCATCAGTGGCCAGCTCCAATGCACTTTTCTTTATATCTAATTAGTGCAAAGGAAATAAATTTAATAAATCATTATATAGACAAATTAATGAAAAAGGATACAAATTCTGTTTCTATAGAGTTGTGACAGCCCTCTGGCTTTTATTCAGCTGTCCTCAGCTGAAAATCTTGTTAATATTGTTGTAGAATATTTGGGTAATCCTTCATGAATTTTTCATCTACCCACTGTGCATCTGTGGTGGGTAGATTCTTGAATTTTAGCAAGAATTTTTTGCGTCACAAGGCCACTTCTCGTGGTTCGATCCTTGAGAAACAAAATCTTTTCAGGTTCCAAGAGTTGCTCTGTTTCTTCAACTTCTGGGGGATCTTCAGTAATGGGTTCCTTTGGTTCTGGTCCTATGTAAGGTTTTAGCAAACTTGCATGAAAAGCATTGTGTATTTTCCAATGAGTAGGAAGCTCAAGTCGACAAGAAACTTCATTTATTTTCTCAATCACTTTGAAGGGTCCAAAGTATCTACTAGAGAGCTTTGGAAAAGATGAATTTTGACGAGAACCTTGTTTGAGCCTGCTTTTATCAAACTTTAGCAAGACATATTGACCTTTTTCAAAAGCCAAAGGTCTTCTTTGTTTATCTGCTTGCTTCTTTTGTCGCTCTTGGGCAACTTTGATAGTGGCTCGAACTTGATCCACTGCGGTTTTTAAATCTGAAGCAAACTCATCAGCAGCAAAAATCTTATCTTTAGTGCGAATAATTGGAGGAGGAATCACTTTACCCTGTACTATTTCATTTGGAGCTTTCCCTGTGGATGAGTGCACTGTATTGTTGTAAGCAAACTCCAATAATGGAAGATATTTCTCCCATTGCGACTTATGTTCACTAACATAAGCTTTCAACATATCCAAAAGAGTGAGATTCATCACCTCTGTTTGGCCGTCAGTTTGAGGATGAAAAGCTGAGGAGAACTTTAAAGTGGTTCCCAAATTCTCAAATAAAGCACGCCAAAAGTTACTTGTGAATTTGGAGTCTCTATCTGAAATGATCTCAGAAGGCATACCATGTAATCTGAAGATATGTTGAATGAAAAGTCTTGCAGCTTGTGCGGATTTCAATGTTTTATGACATGGAATAAAAATGTGATTGTTTGCTGAATCTATCAATTATGACCCAAATCATATCATGACCTTGAGGTGTTCTTGGAATACCTGAGATGAAATCCATTGTGATAGATTCCCATGGATCTTTGGGCACTGGAAGAGGTTGCAACAATCCTGGAATCTTCTGCCTATCATATTTGGATTTTTGGCATACCAGACAAGCCTCAATGAAGTTATGTGTATCTCTTCGTAATGTTGGCCAATAAAAGTAGCGCTCAATTGCACTTAGAGTGGCTGCCCTCCCTCTATGCCCTGCATAAGGGGGTTCATGACTTTCTTTAAGCACCTTTTGTCGAACAGGAAGAGTGACACAAAGGCGATTGTTCATGAGAAGGTAACCGTCTTTGATGGAATAATCTGGATGAGAACCTCCTTGCTGTAAATTTGACCAAATTGCTGCAAAATCAGTATCTTCATCATAAGTATTCTTCATCGTTTGAAAATCTTCATGATGAGCCACTGTAATAGTTGCAATGCGAGGCACTCTAGAAAGTGCATCAGCAACTACATTTTGTTTCCCTGGAGTGTACATAATTTGAAAATGAAACATAGACAAGAAATTTTCCCATCTTGCATGTTTCTCCTGCAAATGCTTTTGAGTCTTGAAATACTTCAAGCTTTGATGATCGGTTTTAATAAGGAATTCATTGCCTAATCATATGAAAGCTTTTTCCGTGTACATCGCAAAAATGGTATCCGAATCTTCATGTGACTTTCCTATGCAAAGAAATGTGCATTTCAAGCTTTCAGCCCACACATGCACATTATACAAGCATTTCATGATCATGCCATCTTGTTGATTGTAACTGTCTGTTCTGGTGGATCTAGCCCACACTTCAAGGCATCAATCCTTTCTGTGTGCGAGTCTAACCCTGATATGCGTGAGTTCTAGTCACAGGCGCCCAATCGGGACATATAGGTGGAAGTGTGAACTATCTTTTCTCTAACCCACCGTGTGGGTCCACCATAACCTGTGACCACTCATCAGTGGCCAGCTCCAATGCACTTTTCTTTATATCTAATTAGTGCAAAGGAAATAAATTTAATAAATCATTATATAGACAAATTAATGAAAAAGGATACAAATTCTGTTTCTATAGAGTTGTGACAGCCCTCTGGCTTTTATTCAGCTGTCCTCAGCTGAAAATCTTGTTAATATTGTTGTAGAATATTTGGGTAATCCTTCATGAATTTTTCATCTACCCACTGTGCATCTGTGGTGGGTAGATTCTTGAATTTTAGCAAGAATTTTTTGCGTCACAAGGCCACTTCTCGTGGTTCGATCCTTGAGAAACAAAATCTTTTCAGGTTCCAAGAGTTGCTCTGTTTCTTCAACTTCTGGGGGATCTTCAGTAATGGGTTCCTTTGGTTCTGGTCCTATGTAAGGTTTTAGCAAACTTGCATGAAAAGCATTGTGTATTTTCCAATGAGTAGGAAGCTCAAGTCGACAAGAAACTTCATTTATTTTCTCAATCACTTTGAAGGGTCCAAAGTATCTACTAGAGAGCTTTGGAAAAGATGAATTTTGACGAGAACCTTGTTTGAGCCTGCTTTTATCAAACTTTAGCAAGACATATTGACCTTTTTCAAAAGCCAAAGGTCTTCTTTGTTTATCTGCTTGCTTCTTTTGTCGCTCTTGGGCAACTTTGATAGTGGCTCGAACTTGATCCACTGCGGTTTTTAAATCTGAAGCAAACTCATCAGCAGCAAAAATCTTATCTTTAGTGCGAATAATTGGAGGAGGAATCACTTTACCCTGTACTATTTCATTTGGAGCTTTCCCTGTGGATGAGTGCACTGTATTGTTGTAAGCAAACTCCAATAATGGAAGATATTTCTCCCATTGCGACTTATGTTCACTAACATAAGCTTTCAACATATCCAAAAGAGTGAGATTCATCACCTCTGTTTGGCCGTCAGTTTGAGGATGAAAAGCTGAGGAGAACTTTAAAGTGGTTCCCAAATTCTCAAATAAAGCACGCCAAAAGTTACTTGTGAATTTGGAGTCTCTATCTGAAATGATCTCAGAAGGCATACCATGTAATCTGAAGATATGTTGAATGAAAAGTCTTGCAGCTTGTGCGGATTTCAATGTTTTATGACATGGAATAAAAATGTGATTGTTTGCTGAATCTATCAATTATGACCCAAATCATATCATGACCTTGAGGTGTTCTTGGAATACCTGAGATGAAATCCATTGTGATAGATTCCCATGGATCTTTGGGCACTGGAAGAGGTTGCAACAATCCTGGAATCTTCTGCCTATCATATTTGGATTTTTGGCATACCAGACAAGCCTCAATGAAGTTATGTGTATCTCTTCGTAATGTTGGCCAATAAAAGTAGCGCTCAATTGCACTTAGAGTGGCTGCCCTCCCTCTATGCCCTGCATAAGGGGGTTCATGACTTTCTTTAAGCACCTTTTGTCGAACAGGAAGAGTGACACAAAGGCGATTGTTCATGAGAAGGTAACCGTCTTTGATGGAATAATCCGGATGAGAACCTCCTTGCTGTAAATTTGACCAAATTGCTGCAAAATCAGTATCTTCATCATAAGTATTCTTCATCGTTTGAAAATCTTCATGATGAGCCACTGTAATAGTTGCAATGCGAGGCACTCTAGAAAGTGCATCAGCAACTACATTTTGTTTCCCTGGAGTGTACATAATTTGAAAATGAAACATAGACAAGAAATTTTCCCATCTTGCATGTTTCTCCTGCAAATGCTTTTGAGTCTTGAAATACTTCAAGCTTTGATGATCGGTTTTAATAAGGAATTCATTGCCTAATCATATGAAAGCTTTTTCCGTGTACATCGCAAAAATGGTATCCGAATCTTCATGTGACTTTCCTATGCAAAGAAATGTGCATTTCAAGCTTTCAGCCCACACATGCACATTATACAAGCATTTCATGATCATGCCATCTTGTTGATTGTAACTGTCTGTTCTGGTGGATCTAGCCCACACTTCAAGGCATCAATCCTTTCTGTGTGCGAGTCTAACCCTGATATGCGTGAGTTCTAGTCACAGGCGCCCAATCGGGACATATAGGTGGAAGTGTGAACTATCTTTTCTCTAACCCACCGTGTGGGTCCACCATAACCTGTGACCACTCATCAGTGGCCAGCTCCAATGCACTTTTCTTTATATCTAATTAGTGCAAAGGAAATAAATTTAATAAATCATTATATAGACAAATTAATGAAAAAGGATACAAATTCTGTTTCTATAGAGTTGTGACAGCCCTCTGGCTTTTATTCAGCTGTCCTCAGCTGAAAATCTTGTTAATATTGTTGTAGAATATTTGGGTAATCCTTCATGAATTTTTCATCTACCCACTGTGCATCTGTGGTGGGTAGATTCTTGAATTTTAGCAAGAATTTTTTGCGTCACAAGGCCACTTCTCGTGGTTCGATCCTTGAGAAACAAAATCTTTTCAGGTTCCAAGAGTTGCTCTGTTTCTTCAACTTCTGGGGGATCTTCAGTAATGGGTTCCTTTGGTTCTGGTCCTATGTAAGGTTTTAGCAAACTTGCATGAAAAGCATTGTGTATTTTCCAATGAGTAGGAAGCTCAAGTCGACAAGAAACTTCATTTATTTTCTCAATCACTTTGAAGGGTCCAAAGTATCTACTAGAGAGCTTTGGAAAAGATGAATTTTGACGAGAACCTTGTTTGAGCCTGCTTTTATCAAACTTTAGCAAGACATATTGACCTTTTTCAAAAGCCAAAGGTCTTCTTTGTTTATCTGCTTGCTTCTTTTGTCGCTCTTGGGCAACTTTGATAGTGGCTCGAACTTGATCCACTGCGGTTTTTAAATCTGAAGCAAACTCATCAGCAGCAAAAATCTTATCTTTAGTGCGAATAATTGGAGGAGGAATCACTTTACCCTGTACTATTTCATTTGGAGCTTTCCCTGTGGATGAGTGCACTGTATTGTTGTAAGCAAACTCCAATAATGGAAGATATTTCTCCCATTGCGACTTATGTTCACTAACATAAGCTTTCAACATATCCAAAAGAGTGAGATTCATCACCTCTGTTTGGCCGTCAGTTTGAGGATGAAAAGCTGAGGAGAACTTTAAAGTGGTTCCCAAATTCTCAAATAAAGCACGCCAAAAGTTACTTGTGAATTTGGAGTCTCTATCTGAAATGATCTCAGAAGGCATACCATGTAATCTGAAGATATGTTGAATGAAAAGTCTTGCAGCTTGTGCGGATTTCAATGTTTTATGACATGGAATAAAAATGTGATTGTTTGCTGAATCTATCAATTATGACCCAAATCATATCATGACCTTGAGGTGTTCTTGGAATACCTGAGATGAAATCCATTGTGATAGATTCCCATGGATCTTTGGGCACTGGAAGAGGTTGCAACAATCCTGGAATCTTCTGCCTATCATATTTGGATTTTTGGCATACCAGACAAGCCTCAATGAAGTTATGTGTATCTCTTCGTAATGTTGGCCAATAAAAGTAGCGCTCAATTGCACTTAGAGTGGCTGCCCTCCCTCTATGCCCTGCATAAGGGGGTTCATGACTTTCTTTAAGCACCTTTTGTCGAACAGGAAGAGTGACACAAAGGCGATTGTTCATGAGAAGGTAACCGTCTTTGATGGAATAATCCGGATGAGAACCTCCTTGCTGTAAATTTGACCAAATTGCTGCAAAATCAGTATCTTCATCATAAGTATTCTTCATCGTTTGAAAATCTTCATGATGAGCCACTGTAATAGTTGCAATGCGAGGCACTCTAGAAAGTGCATCAGCAACTACATTTTGTTTCCCTGGAGTGTACATAATTTGAAAATGAAACATAGACAAGAAATTTTCCCATCTTGCATGTTTCTCCTGCAAATGCTTTTGAGTCTTGAAATACTTCAAGCTTTGATGATCGGTTTTAATAAGGAATTCATTGCCTAATCATATGAAAGCTTTTTCCGTGTACATCGCAAAAATGGTATCCGAATCTTCATGTGACTTTCCTATGCAAAGAAATGTGCATTTCAAGCTTTCAGCCCACACATGCACATTATACAAGCATTTCATGATCATGCCATCTTGTTGATTGTAACTGTCTGTTCTGGTGGATCTAGCCCACACTTCAAGGCATCAATCCTTTCTGTGTGCGAGTCTAACCCTGATATGCGTGAGTTCTAGTCACAGGCGCCCAATCGGGACATATAGGTGGAAGTGTGAACTATCTTTTCTCTAACCCACCGTGTGGGTCCACCATAACCTGTGACCACTCATCAGTGGCCAGCTCCAATGCACTTTTCTTTATATCTAATTAGTGCAAAGGAAATAAATTTAATAAATCATTATATAGACAAATTAATGAAAAAGGATACAAATTCTGTTTCTATAGAGTTGTGACAGCCCTCTGGCTTTTATTCAGCTGTCCTCAGCTGAAAATCTTGTTAATATTGTTGTAGAATATTTGGGTAATCCTTCATGAATTTTTCATCTACCCACTGTGCATCTGTGGTGGGTAGATTCTTGAATTTTAGCAAGAATTTTTTGCGTCACAAGGCCACTTCTCGTGGTTCGATCCTTGAGAAACAAAATCTTTTCAGGTTCCAAGAGTTGCTCTGTTTCTTCAACTTCTGGGGGATCTTCAGTAATGGGTTCCTTTGGTTCTGGTCCTATGTAAGGTTTTAGCAAACTTGCATGAAAAGCATTGTGTATTTTCCAATGAGTAGGAAGCTCAAGTCGACAAGAAACTTCATTTATTTTCTCAATCACTTTGAAGGGTCCAAAGTATCTACTAGAGAGCTTTGGAAAAGATGAATTTTGACGAGAACCTTGTTTGAGCCTGCTTTTATCAAACTTTAGCAAGACATATTGACCTTTTTCAAAAGCCAAAGGTCTTCTTTGTTTATCTGCTTGCTTCTTTTGTCGCTCTTGGGCAACTTTGATAGTGGCTCGAACTTGATCCACTGCGGTTTTTAAATCTGAAGCAAACTCATCAGCAGCAAAAATCTTATCTTTAGTGCGAATAATTGGAGGAGGAATCACTTTACCCTGTACTATTTCATTTGGAGCTTTCCCTGTGGATGAGTGCACTGTATTGTTGTAAGCAAACTCCAATAATGGAAGATATTTCTCCCATTGCGACTTATGTTCACTAACATAAGCTTTCAACATATCCAAAAGAGTGAGATTCATCACCTCTGTTTGGCCGTCAGTTTGAGGATGAAAAGCTGAGGAGAACTTTAAAGTGGTTCCCAAATTCTCAAATAAAGCACGCCAAAAGTTACTTGTGAATTTGGAGTCTCTATCTGAAATGATCTCAGAAGGCATACCATGTAATCTGAAGATATGTTGAATGAAAAGTCTTGCAGCTTGTGCGGATTTCAATGTTTTATGACATGGAATAAAAATGTGATTGTTTGCTGAATCTATCAATTATGACCCAAATCATATCATGACCTTGAGGTGTTCTTGGAATACCTGAGATGAAATCCATTGTGATAGATTCCCATGGATCTTTGGGCACTGGAAGAGGTTGCAACAATCCTGGAATCTTCTGCCTATCATATTTGGATTTTTGGCATACCAGACAAGCCTCAATGAAGTTATGTGTATCTCTTCGTAATGTTGGCCAATAAAAGTAGCGCTCAATTGCACTTAGAGTGGCTGCCCTCCCTCTATGCCCTGCATAAGGGGGTTCATGACTTTCTTTAAGCACCTTTTGTCGAACAGGAAGAGTGACACAAAGGCGATTGTTCATGAGAAGGTAACCGTCTTTGATGGAATAATCCGGATGAGAACCTCCTTGCTGTAAATTTGACCAAATTGCTGCAAAATCAGTATCTTCATCATAAGTATTCTTCATCGTTTGAAAATCTTCATGATGAGCCACTGTAATAGTTGCAATGCGAGGCACTCTAGAAAGTGCATCAGCAACTACATTTTGTTTCCCTGGAGTGTACATAATTTGAAAATGAAACATAGACAAGAAATTTTCCCATCTTGCATGTTTCTCCTGCAAATGCTTTTGAGTCTTGAAATACTTCAAGCTTTGATGATCGGTTTTAATAAGGAATTCATTGCCTAATCATATGAAAGCTTTTTCCGTGTACATCGCAAAAATGGTATCCGAATCTTCATGTGACTTTCCTATGCAAAGAAATGTGCATTTCAAGCTTTCAGCCCACACATGCACATTATACAAGCATTTCATGATCATGCCATCTTGTTGATTGTAACTGTCTGTTCTGGTGGATCTAGCCCACACTTCAAGGCATCAATCCTTTCTGTGTGCGAGTCTAACCCTGATATGCGTGAGTTCTAGTCACAGGCGCCCAATCGGGACATATAGGTGGAAGTGTGAACTATCTTTTCTCTAACCCACCGTGTGGGTCCACCATAACCTGTGACCACTCATCAGTGGCCAGCTCCAATGCACTTTTCTTTATATCTAATTAGTGCAAAGGAAATAAATTTAATAAATCATTATATAGACAAATTAATGAAAAAGGATACAAATTCTGTTTCTATAGAGTTGTGACAGCCCTCTGGCTTTTATTCAGCTGTCCTCAGCTGAAAATCTTGTTAATATTGTTGTAGAATATTTGGGTAATCCTTCATGAATTTTTCATCTACCCACTGTGCATCTGTGGTGGGTAGATTCTTGAATTTTAGCAAGAATTTTTTGCGTCACAAGGCCACTTCTCGTGGTTCGATCCTTGAGAAACAAAATCTTTTCAGGTTCCAAGAGTTGCTCTGTTTCTTCAACTTCTGGGGGATCTTCAGTAATGGGTTCCTTTGGTTCTGGTCCTATGTAAGGTTTTAGCAAACTTGCATGAAAAGCATTGTGTATTTTCCAATGAGTAGGAAGCTCAAGTCGACAAGAAACTTCATTTATTTTCTCAATCACTTTGAAGGGTCCAAAGTATCTACTAGAGAGCTTTGGAAAAGATGAATTTTGACGAGAACCTTGTTTGAGCCTGCTTTTATCAAACTTTAGCAAGACATATTGACCTTTTTCAAAAGCCAAAGGTCTTCTTTGTTTATCTGCTTGCTTCTTTTGTCGCTCTTGGGCAACTTTGATAGTGGCTCGAACTTGATCCACTGCGGTTTTTAAATCTGAAGCAAACTCATCAGCAGCAAAAATCTTATCTTTAGTGCGAATAATTGGAGGAGGAATCACTTTACCCTGTACTATTTCATTTGGAGCTTTCCCTGTGGATGAGTGCACTGTATTGTTGTAAGCAAACTCCAATAATGGAAGATATTTCTCCCATTGCGACTTATGTTCACTAACATAAGCTTTCAACATATCCAAAAGAGTGAGATTCATCACCTCTGTTTGGCCGTCAGTTTGAGGATGAAAAGCTGAGGAGAACTTTAAAGTGGTTCCCAAATTCTCAAATAAAGCACGCCAAAAGTTACTTGTGAATTTGGAGTCTCTATCTGAAATGATCTCAGAAGGCATACCATGTAATCTGAAGATATGTTGAATGAAAAGTCTTGCAGCTTGTGCGGATTTCAATGTTTTATGACATGGAATAAAAATGTGATTGTTTGCTGAATCTATCAATTATGACCCAAATCATATCATGACCTTGAGGTGTTCTTGGAATACCTGAGATGAAATCCATTGTGATAGATTCCCATGGATCTTTGGGCACTGGAAGAGGTTGCAACAATCCTGGAATCTTCTGCCTATCATATTTGGATTTTTGGCATACCAGACAAGCCTCAATGAAGTTATGTGTATCTCTTCGTAATGTTGGCCAATAAAAGTAGCGCTCAATTGCACTTAGAGTGGCTGCCCTCCCTCTATGCCCTGCATAAGGGGGTTCATGACTTTCTTTAAGCACCTTTTGTCGAACAGGAAGAGTGACACAAAGGCGATTGTTCATGAGAAGGTAACCGTCTTTGATGGAATAATCCGGATGAGAACCTCCTTGCTGTAAATTTGACCAAATTGCTGCAAAATCAGTATCTTCATCATAAGTATTCTTCATCGTTTGAAAATCTTCATGATGAGCCACTGTAATAGTTGCAATGCGAGGCACTCTAGAAAGTGCATCAGCAACTACATTTTGTTTCCCTGGAGTGTACATAATTTGAAAATGAAACATAGACAAGAAATTTTCCCATCTTGCATGTTTCTCCTGCAAATGCTTTTGAGTCTTGAAATACTTCAAGCTTTGATGATCGGTTTTAATAAGGAATTCATTGCCTAATCATATGAAAGCTTTTTCCGTGTACATCGCAAAAATGGTATCCGAATCTTCATGTGACTTTCCTATGCAAAGAAATGTGCATTTCAAGCTTTCAGCCCACACATGCACATTATACAAGCATTTCATGATCATGCCATCTTGTTGATTGTAACTGTCTGTTCTGGTGGATCTAGCCCACACTTCAAGGCATCAATCCTTTCTGTGTGCGAGTCTAACCCTGATATGCGTGAGTTCTAGTCACAGGCGCCCAATCGGGACATATAGGTGGAAGTGTGAACTATCTTTTCTCTAACCCACCGTGTGGGTCCACCATAACCTGTGACCACTCATCAGTGGCCAGCTCCAATGCACTTTTCTTTATATCTAATTAGTGCAAAGGAAATAAATTTAATAAATCATTATATAGACAAATTAATGAAAAAGGATACAAATTCTGTTTCTATAGAGTTGTGACAGCCCTCTGGCTTTTATTCAGCTGTCCTCAGCTGAAAATCTTGTTAATATTGTTGTAGAATATTTGGGTAATCCTTCATGAATTTTTCATCTACCCACTGTGCATCTGTGGTGGGTAGATTCTTGAATTTTAGCAAGAATTTTTTGCGTCACAAGGCCACTTCTCGTGGTTCGATCCTTGAGAAACAAAATCTTTTCAGGTTCCAAGAGTTGCTCTGTTTCTTCAACTTCTGGGGGATCTTCAGTAATGGGTTCCTTTGGTTCTGGTCCTATGTAAGGTTTTAGCAAACTTGCATGAAAAGCATTGTGTATTTTCCAATGAGTAGGAAGCTCAAGTCGACAAGAAACTTCATTTATTTTCTCAATCACTTTGAAGGGTCCAAAGTATCTACTAGAGAGCTTTGGAAAAGATGAATTTTGACGAGAACCTTGTTTGAGCCTGCTTTTATCAAACTTTAGCAAGACATATTGACCTTTTTCAAAAGCCAAAGGTCTTCTTTGTTTATCTGCTTGCTTCTTTTGTCGCTCTTGGGCAACTTTGATAGTGGCTCGAACTTGATCCACTGCGGTTTTTAAATCTGAAGCAAACTCATCAGCAGCAAAAATCTTATCTTTAGTGCGAATAATTGGAGGAGGAATCACTTTACCCTGTACTATTTCATTTGGAGCTTTCCCTGTGGATGAGTGCACTGTATTGTTGTAAGCAAACTCCAATAATGGAAGATATTTCTCCCATTGCGACTTATGTTCACTAACATAAGCTTTCAACATATCCAAAAGAGTGAGATTCATCACCTCTGTTTGGCCGTCAGTTTGAGGATGAAAAGCTGAGGAGAACTTTAAAGTGGTTCCCAAATTCTCAAATAAAGCACGCCAAAAGTTACTTGTGAATTTGGAGTCTCTATCTGAAATGATCTCAGAAGGCATACCATGTAATCTGAAGATATGTTGAATGAAAAGTCTTGCAGCTTGTGCGGATTTCAATGTTTTATGACATGGAATAAAAATGTGATTGTTTGCTGAATCTATCAATTATGACCCAAATCATATCATGACCTTGAGGTGTTCTTGGAATACCTGAGATGAAATCCATTGTGATAGATTCCCATGGATCTTTGGGCACTGGAAGAGGTTGCAACAATCCTGGAATCTTCTGCCTATCATATTTGGATTTTTGGCATACCAGACAAGCCTCAATGAAGTTATGTGTATCTCTTCGTAATGTTGGCCAATAAAAGTAGCGCTCAATTGCACTTAGAGTGGCTGCCCTCCCTCTATGCCCTGCATAAGGGGGTTCATGACTTTCTTTAAGCACCTTTTGTCGAACAGGAAGAGTGACACAAAGGCGATTGTTCATGAGAAGGTAACCGTCTTTGATGGAATAATCCGGATGAGAACCTCCTTGCTGTAAATTTGACCAAATTGCTGCAAAATCAGTATCTTCATCATAAGTATTCTTCATCGTTTGAAAATCTTCATGATGAGCCACTGTAATAGTTGCAATGCGAGGCACTCTAGAAAGTGCATCAGCAACTACATTTTGTTTCCCTGGAGTGTACATAATTTGAAAATGAAACATAGACAAGAAATTTTCCCATCTTGCATGTTTCTCCTGCAAATGCTTTTGAGTCTTGAAATACTTCAAGCTTTGATGATCGGTTTTAATAAGGAATTCATTGCCTAATCATATGAAAGCTTTTTCCGTGTACATCGCAAAAATGGTATCCGAATCTTCATGTGACTTTCCTATGCAAAGAAATGTGCATTTCAAGCTTTCAGCCCACACATGCACATTATACAAGCATTTCATGATCATGCCATCTTGTTGATTGTAACTGTCTGTTCTGGTGGATCTAGCCCACACTTCAAGGCATCAATCCTTTCTGTGTGCGAGTCTAACCCTGATATGCGTGAGTTCTAGTCACAGGCGCCCAATCGGGACATATAGGTGGAAGTGTGAACTATCTTTTCTCTAACCCACCGTGTGGGTCCACCATAACCTGTGACCACTCATCAGTGGCCAGCTCCAATGCACTTTTCTTTATATCTAATTAGTGCAAAGGAAATAAATTTAATAAATCATTATATAGACAAATTAATGAAAAAGGATACAAATTCTGTTTCTATAGAGTTGTGACAGCCCTCTGGCTTTTATTCAGCTGTCCTCAGCTGAAAATCTTGTTAATATTGTTGTAGAATATTTGGGTAATCCTTCATGAATTTTTCATCTACCCACTGTGCATCTGTGGTGGGTAGATTCTTGAATTTTAGCAAGAATTTTTTGCGTCACAAGGCCACTTCTCGTGGTTCGATCCTTGAGAAACAAAATCTTTTCAGGTTCCAAGAGTTGCTCTGTTTCTTCAACTTCTGGGGGATCTTCAGTAATGGGTTCCTTTGGTTCTGGTCCTATGTAAGGTTTTAGCAAACTTGCATGAAAAGCATTGTGTATTTTCCAATGAGTAGGAAGCTCAAGTCGACAAGAAACTTCATTTATTTTCTCAATCACTTTGAAGGGTCCAAAGTATCTACTAGAGAGCTTTGGAAAAGATGAATTTTGACGAGAACCTTGTTTGAGCCTGCTTTTATCAAACTTTAGCAAGACATATTGACCTTTTTCAAAAGCCAAAGGTCTTCTTTGTTTATCTGCTTGCTTCTTTTGTCGCTCTTGGGCAACTTTGATAGTGGCTCGAACTTGATCCACTGCGGTTTTTAAATCTGAAGCAAACTCATCAGCAGCAAAAATCTTATCTTTAGTGCGAATAATTGGAGGAGGAATCACTTTACCCTGTACTATTTCATTTGGAGCTTTCCCTGTGGATGAGTGCACTGTATTGTTGTAAGCAAACTCCAATAATGGAAGATATTTCTCCCATTGCGACTTATGTTCACTAACATAAGCTTTCAACATATCCAAAAGAGTGAGATTCATCACCTCTGTTTGGCCGTCAGTTTGAGGATGAAAAGCTGAGGAGAACTTTAAAGTGGTTCCCAAATTCTCAAATAAAGCACGCCAAAAGTTACTTGTGAATTTGGAGTCTCTATCTGAAATGATCTCAGAAGGCATACCATGTAATCTGAAGATATGTTGAATGAAAAGTCTTGCAGCTTGTGCGGATTTCAATGTTTTATGACATGGAATAAAAATGTGATTGTTTGCTGAATCTATCAATTATGACCCAAATCATATCATGACCTTGAGGTGTTCTTGGAATACCTGAGATGAAATCCATTGTGATAGATTCCCATGGATCTTTGGGCACTGGAAGAGGTTGCAACAATCCTGGAATCTTCTGCCTATCATATTTGGATTTTTGGCATACCAGACAAGCCTCAATGAAGTTATGTGTATCTCTTCGTAATGTTGGCCAATAAAAGTAGCGCTCAATTGCACTTAGAGTGGCTGCCCTCCCTCTATGCCCTGCATAAGGGGGTTCATGACTTTCTTTAAGCACCTTTTGTCGAACAGGAAGAGTGACACAAAGGCGATTGTTCATGAGAAGGTAACCGTCTTTGATGGAATAATCCGGATGAGAACCTCCTTGCTGTAAATTTGACCAAATTGCTTTTCTCCACATCATTTAGACGGCGGCTTTCAAAGGCTACGGCATGGCCTTCTTGATTTAGCACTGCACCAATACAATCACTGCAAGCATCTGCTTCCACCACAAATGGTTTTACCAGATCTGGAATGATAAGAACAGGTCCAGAAGTAAGAGCTGTTTTCAGCCTTGTGAAGGCTGCCTTCTCTTTTTCCTTCCATTAGAAAGAGATCTTCTTCTTTGTAAGGTCATGAAGTGGAGAAGCCATATGTGCAAAATGCTTGATGAAGCGACGGTAATAAGAACATAAGCCAAGAAACAATCGCACCTCATGTATATCATGAAGATGAGGCCATTCTTGGATTATCCTGATCTTTTCAGGATCCATCTGAATCCCTTCAGAAGAGATGACATGCCCAAGGTAATTTATTTGATGCATGAAAAATTCACTCTTTTTACCATTTACCAAGAGTTGATTTTGTTGTAGTAATTGTAGAACAATTTCCAAGTGTTGATGATGCTCCTCTTCATTCTTGCTAAAGACAAGAATATCATCAAAGCAAGTACCGACATATTGTCGATGCTCTCTAAAGATGCGCTCCATCATTCGATTAAAGGTGGCTGGTGCATTGGTTAATCCGAAAGGAACCACCAAGAATTCATAAAGACCGTATGAAGTGCGGAAAGCAGTTTTGTGTACATCTTGTGGTATTACCCTAATTTGATGATAACCACTCTTTAGATCAATGCGGCTGAAAACCTTTGAGCCTCCTAGACGATCCAAAATGTCGTCAATTCTGGGAATAGGAAACCGATTCTTCACAGTGATTTTGTTGAGGGCTCGATAATCAATGCACATCCTGAATGTGCCATCTTTCTTTTGAACAAGAAGAACCGGTGAACAAAATGGTGAGCTACTTGGCCTAATTAGCCCACGGTTGATTAGGTCTTCGACTTGCTTTCTGATTTCTTCTTGTTGAGGACGGCTCACACGGTATGGTGCTATATTAGGAGGAGAACTGCCCGGAATAATATCAATATGATGGTCTTCTGGCCTTTCTGGGGGAAGCTAATAAGGAAGATCTTCCGAAAAACAATCTTTATACTTTTCCAAGGGCTGAAGTTGCTCTTGTTTTTTAGCATTCATATTATCTTTTACATCAGTGACATAAAGCAGACAACATTGAACACAATCCTTAATTGCTCTAGAGACTTGCATATGGCTTACCATAGGTATGGTGTCTCCAGAAACTCCAGCTTGGATCTCGTACTTCTTGCCTTTGTTGGTGAGTTCTACCTTCTTTTTCTGAGAGAAGATGGTTGAATCTACTCTATGATTCCAGGGCATGCCAAGAATCACATCGCAACCATCAAGGTCTCTGATACAGAAGGTATCTTCGTCACTGTAGCCTTGAATTTGAAACTTGAGCTTGCCAATGTAGGGTATCACAGTCTTCACTATGTCACCTTCATCCGCATTTAAAGCTTGGCGAACTTCTGCCGGAGTGTCCATCTCTTCATTCTTTAATCCAAGCTATTTAGCTAATTGCAAGGAAATGATATTTTCATTCGCCCCAAGATCTATCAAGAATGGTGCTTGCTTACCTTGCAACTGTCCCCAAGCTTTTAATAATTTGCGCGTTTCTGGAGTGTGAGTTGTGTTTGCAACTACATCACTGATAGCATTGATTTTTACTGGCGACTTAGGCTTGTTGTCAGAAACCTTGCTTTGTCCCTTGTTTGGACATTGCTTCGCTATGTGGCCTGTTTGTCCACATTTAAAGAACTTCCCTTCTTTCATGAAGCGTTGCCTTTCTTCTTCGGAAAATTGCTTTGCTTGTGGGTATAGATTGGAGCGAAATTGAGGAGCATTAGGAGGTGCATAGGGCTTCATCTTCTTTTGATTTGATGGCTGCTTTTGCCACAGTTTTTGTCCTTCATTTGGGGCTGAATACTCCTCATCATCAGCTACTCTCTTCTTATCATTCTTTTGGAATGATTTGTTGCCATTGTGCTCCATTTCCCATGTCTCAGCATGGTCAATGAGTTCCCTGAGACTAGAACAATGATAATGATTAAGAGCAGTACGAAGTTTAAAATGCAAACCTCCTTGAAACTTCCTAAGCTTTTCCGAACTGCTGATCTTCTTGAAATGTTGGACCTTCAAAAGTAGCTCCCAAAATCTCTTGGTATAGTCACCAAGTGACTCATTTTTCCTTTGCCAAAGTCGATCCCATTCCATTTTTACATCTCTTTTGAAATGAACAGGAAGAAATTGGCTTTGTATCAGGCGAACAAAGGACCGCCATGATTTTGGGGCAGCATGATCATATTCCAACCCCGTCCACCAAGTATGGGCTAAGTCGGTTAAATGTAAAGCTGCAAACTTAATCTTTTCTTTTTCTTTATACTTGTCATGACCATACAAAATTTGAAATTGACGAATAAACTTCAGAAGAAGATCAGGATTTCGGGAACCATCGTACATACTGAACTTGATCTTCTTTTCAAGTTGAGATAGTGACTTAGTCTTCTTCTTCTTCTTATGCCTTCGTCCATGCTCGGATATTGAGGTTGAAGATGATGAAGTGCTTGATGGGGATGAAGATGGAGACGAGGGTGAAGAATGTCGACGCCTTTGACGATGATGATGTCTTCCACGAGAAGGGTGTGACTCTTCATTACTAGAAGAGGATCCATCAGAATAGGCGCCAGATGACTTTGAAGAAGAGGATGAGCTTCGACGCGATCTCTTTCTTTGTCTTGAAGTAGAATGGGACTGCCTCTTAGAAGTAGTTGGACTTCTTGATCGGCTCCTTTCATTGGTATGGCTTTGTCTCCTTGAAGTAGATGGGCTTCTTTCCTTGAATTCTTTGGGATTCTCAACTTTTTCTAGTTTGAGAAGTTGCTCACGAATTTGCTGATTCTCCTCTCTAAGACTTTGAATGGCTTGAAGGATAGCACTCGATTGATCCATTGAGACTAAAGAAAAAAAATATGCTCAAGCACTCAATGCAAGGGCTGAAAACAAACAAACTTATAGTTGTAAGCACTATCAGTGTTAGGGGTGAGGACCGAGCCAAAGCTCTGATACCACTGTAAACGCCCCGAACAACGTAGTATGCTTAACAATTATGATATTCACTTGTTTTCGAGATTTAATATAAAAGAGAATGAACACTTAAAGCTAAAAATGAAAATTACTCACAAAATTACAGCCATGAAAATGTAAAAGTAATGGAGACAAGATTGAGGGTTGAAGATGGGCAACCCCCCCCGAAGGAATGTATTTCTGCTCAACCCAAGTCCCTCAGGGAAGAGCTCAGTTACAATCAACCTGAGAGTGAGAAGAAGTAATTCTCACTCTCACAAGATCATGCAAAGATGTACAAACACACATGCATTATCTATCATGCAATGATAAGAACTGATTTCTTTACAGTATGAGAGAAGAAAAAGGGGAATTCATCCTTTCTCCATCGTTGATCAGCAGTACATGGATAGGGCTTGCTTCTTGTAGCTAAAATGGAAGAAAGAGCTGGAGAAGGAGGTGCTGTAATGAATTTACAGGTTTGCTGTCCTGTAAAACAGCAGTGATAGAAGAGGGAATATGGAGGAATTCGATAATGGAGAAGTGGGGGATGGTGATGGGGATGGATGGGGCCAGTTTCTGGCTATCTGTGGGTGCTGTACATGAGTTTACAACAAAGAAAAATGATGTTGAATGAAGAAAAACGAGCTCTTATTTATAGGAGAGGGGAGAGCTAGTACAAAAGGGGAAAGTGGAGTAGCACAAGACAAGTGTCCAGCCACATGTCATGAGATGTGACAAGTGGTGGGACACTTGGAAACTTGTGTGACAAGTGTCTTGACACTTGTCTCTTCTCTATGGCCTTTCTTTTTGGGTTGAATACTGTCAAGAATAGAAACAACCAAATTTAGTAAGCACAGTCAGAGTACAGAACTTACTATTTTTAGAATGACGTCCAGCATTTTTAGGCTAATTCGAGGCTTCTAAAATTTAGGGACCTCCTAAAATTTAGGGATCTCCTAGAATTTAGGGACCCCCCAATATGGGTATCATATGAAAGCTTTTTCCGTGTACATCGCAAAAATGGTATCCGAATCTTCATGTGACTTTCCTATGCAAAGAAATGTGCATTTCAAGCTTTCAGCCCACACATGCACATTATACAAGCATTTCATGATCATGCCATCTTGTTGATTGTAACTGTCTGTTCTGGTGGATCTAGCCCACACTTCAAGGCATCAATCCTTTCTGTGTGCGAGTCTAACCCTGATATGCGTGAGTTCTAGTCACAGGCGCCCAATCGGGTCATATAGGTGGAAGTGTGAACTATCTTTTCTCTAACCCACCGTGTGGGTCCACCATAACCTGTGACCACTCATCAGTGGCTAGCTCCAATGCACTTTTCTTTATATCTAATTAGTGCAAAGGAAATAAATTTAATAAATCATTATATAGACAAATTAATAAAAAAGGATACAAATTATGTTTCTATAGAGTTGTGACACAAGAAATGTCCAGTAGTCCCTTTGATTTTAACTTCCAATTCTCCACCACCTTGCGTAGGGTGTTGCCCATCAAGGTGGTGGAGGAGGTGATTAACATCATAAGCAAGCTCGAACAGAAATGGCTAGAGGAGAGAGAGCAGGATCCCACTTTATGGGCCACTATGTTGAGATATCGAGCTCCACTCGTGATACGCCAGGGTGACCGTTGTGTATTTATGTCACCGACTTGTCAGTTGCAGATGCGGTTGGTACACCGCCCCTGAATAATAGCTACATGATAGCTATCCTTATCTACTCTAGTTCGTGGCTCAGTTAGTATGCCACCTTAGTTAGTTGAGTTTGGTTTGAGACCCATAAAGAGGGTTCTTCTATTTCTTTGTACTTGAGTTCTTTTGGCTTACACAACTAAGAAGAGGAAAAACTGTTTTCAGCCTCCACCCTTGTGTGTCTTCCCCCATTGTGCAAGCAAGAAAGCTTCAAGCGAGACTCCTTCCTTCTCTCCCACAATCTTGACATGGTATCAGAGCCTTGTTCGTGGTAAGGAGCTCAAGAAAGCAAGCCAAGCTCACGGTGTTCTGGTAAGAGGAGCAGTGTTGCTTTCATTTTTTGTTTTGGGAGCAGATCTCTGCAGGTAGCACAGTCGGAAAGTGCAGGAGTGCATTGTCTCAGGTTGAGACGCCCTTCGCGGTGAAGCAAGAGGGCAGTATATGCTGCGGGAGAGGGCTTTTGCCCTTGGTGACCTTGTTTTTTTGATTTGAGGCCATTTCGGGGCCTGTTTCGCAGACGGAAGTTTTCTGCACGCACTTAGGAAAAGGCCCAGTTTTATGCTGTGCAGCCACTGTTCTACAGGTCGGTGAATAGTTACTGTAAAAATTGCATTGTATGCTTGTGCGCAGAGACATTGGGAGTTACAGAATCATCCCTGTTGCCTGTTGATGCAAAATCGTCACTAGGAAGTGACTGTGTGGTCAAATACCACTTTCGCCAGTTTTGCAGATTTTCCCTTGTGAGGGTGAAGCTGTGGTTTTTGCAGTGACAGAATTTCTTGCAGTATTCTGTAATGGCGTCTGATTCTCTTTCACAGATTGTCACTGAAAAGCTTGACAAGAACAACTTCCAGGCATGGAAGTTTAGAATGACGAATTTCCTTATGGGAAAAGGATATTGGGAATTTGTTGCAGGAAATGAAGAAGAACCAGTTCTTCCTGATGTTCCCAATCAACAGCAAATGCAGGCATTCAAAGCATGGCATGAGAGAGCCAGGAAAGTTATGTACTGGCTGTCTATCAGCATTTCAGACTCTATGATTGTGCATATTCAGGATGCAAGTACGCCAAAGGAGGCATGGGATACTCTGTCAAAGATGTATAGCACAAATACGCAAGCCAGGAAAATGCAGCTCAAGCAAGAGTTGCACAATGTGCAAAGAGAAAATATGAGCATCAATGACTACCACATGAAGGTGAAGAAGATTGCAGATGCACTTGCTTCCATTGGGTCGCCAGTGGAAGATGATGATTTAGTTTCTGTGACCTTGAATGGTCTAGGAAAGGATTATGCACAGTTTCGGACATCCATTTCAGTTCGTGAAAGATTTCCTGATTTTGAGGAGTTGATTGCTCTTCTAATTTCTGAGGAACAGAGAAATGGTGGTGCATCTTCTTCAGGAGGAACTTCAAAAGAAGCTGTCTTCTACTCAAATGCTGGAAGAGGTAGAGGCAGAGGTAGAGGAGGCCGTGGCAGAAATCAGAATATGCAGCAGACTCAAGAAAACCAGTCCTATGGAGGAGGACGTGGTAACTCTAGAGGCAGGGGGAGCCAAAGAGGTCGTGGTGGATGGCAAAGAGGCCAAAATGCAAACAGTAATGTTGAATGCTACTACTGTGGTAAAATGGGTCATATGGCTAAAGACTGCTATAAAAAGCAGAATGACATCATGAATGGAAAACTGCAACAAGGGAATTATGCATCTTCTAGTAGACAGGGTGATGACAGAAATGAGCACTTGTTTATGGTGCAGCACATGAACAATTCTGTGACAAGTGCAGAAGAAAGCAATGATGTATGGTATGTTGACTCAGGTGCATCAAACCACATGACAGGTCATGCAGAATGGATGGAGGATGCAAGGAAAATGGAAAAACCAGGATTTGTGGAGACTGGTGATGATACTGCACATCCTATTGTGCAGATTGGAAAAATTCCCTTGTCTATGCAGGATGGGAAAAAGAAATACCTGTCCGATGTATTTCATGTCCCGAATATCACCAAGAATCTGGTTTCTGTTGGTCAAATGGTTGAACAGGGCTTGCAGGTCAGATTTAATCCTCATGGATGCTTTGTTGAGGATATGAAAAATAAAGGTCGCTTGATAGCAAAAGGAAAGAAGAAGGGCAGAATGTTTACATTGGATGCAGACATGTCTGAATTGAGTGCAGCAATGTTTGCACATGGGACCGGTGTAGTTGCAGATATTGATATCTGGCATAAACGCATTGGTCATGTTAATGTACAGCGACTTAAATCAATGCAGGCCCAAAATATTGTTGCAGGTTTGCCGAAATTCAAGGTTGCAGAAATGCATAAGGTATGTGAAGCCTGTCAGTTTGGAAAACAGGCAAGGAAACCATTTCCTAGACATGTTCAAGAGAGTGAAAAGCCATTGGAATTAATCCACTCTGATGTGTGGACTACTAAAGCTGCATCTCTTGGAGGCTGTCATTATTTTGTCACTTTTATTGATGACTATAGCAGAAAAGTTTGGGTGTATTTTATGAAAAAGAAAAGTGAAGTTTTTGGGCATTTCAAAACCCTTAAAGCTATGGCTGAAAAAGAAACAGGTCTGCAAATAAAATGCCTAAGGTCAGATGGAGGGGGAGAGTACCTCTCAAATGAGTTTGCAAAGTTCTTGCAGGAGCATGGCATAAAGCAGCAATATTCATGCAGTTATACCCCACAACAAAATGGAATTGCAGAAAGGAAAAACAGGCATATTGGAGAGGTATCTCGTGCCATGCTCAATGAAAAAGACTTGCCAGATTTTTATTGGGCTGAAGCAGTTGCTACAGCAGTCTACATAATGAACAGGACTCCCACTGCAGCAATACATGGAATGACTCCAGAGGAGAGGTATACTGGTAGGAAACCAGATATTTCTCATTTGAAAATTTTTGGTTGCATTGCCTATGTACATGTGCCAGATGAGCTGAGATCCAAGTTGGATCCAAAAGCTGAGAAGTGCATCTTTATTGGTTATTCTCTGCAGCAAAAAGGGTATAGATGCTATAACCCTTCTACTCGTAAGTTTACAGTGAGCAGAGATGTTGTTTTTGATGAGATGAGTAGCTGGTATAAACCAGTAAATGTGATTGATGATGTAGATGCACAAAATGGTAATGCTGCACAAAATTCACAGCAGCAGTCACAAAATATTAGTGGACCTGGAGCGTCCTCTAGCAGTGGTTCACATTCTTCGCCATGGACAGGCAGATTGAGATCAGGAGAATCTTCTGAAGGCAGTGCAAATAGTGGTATGCAGGTATCACGAAAAGGAAAAGAGAAGGTAGATCAGCCCATGTTTGATGTGAATGCAGGTCACTCTTATGTGGATGGTGAATCCAGTGGCTCAGAACAGAGCATTGATGATGAGTTGGGTATTCCTTCTATTGTTACACCTGGAGTAAGGAAGACCAGGGATGTTTTGAGAGCACCTGGGAGTGAACCTACTTTGCGCAGGTCTACGAGAGCTAGGTATCCTGTGGATAGGCTGAAATATGATGGATTTACAGCCATTCACTATGCATATATGGTCAAAGTGATACAGGAACCAGAACCCACTTCTTTTGAGCAAGCCATGGGAAAAGAAAAATGGGAGAAAGCCATGGATGAAGAAATGGATGCCTTGGAAGCAAATGCTACATGGGAATTTGTACCTTTGCCTAAAGGTAAGAATGCAATTGGCTGTAAGTGGGTTTATAAGGTGAAGCACAATGCAGATGGTTCTGTGAACAGATACAAGGCAAGATTAGTGGTCAAGGGGTATGCACAAACATATGGCATTGACTATGAAGAAACATTCAGTCCGGTTGCAAGGATGGCAACCGTAAGAGCAGTCATTGCTATGGCTGCATCAAAGGGATGGTCTTTACATCAGATGGATGTAAAGAATGCCTTCTTGCATGGTGATTTGCAAGAAGAGGTCTATATGGAGCAGCCACCAGGTTATGTGCATGCTGTTCATCCTGAGTTTGTTTGCAGGTTAAAGAAAGCCTTGTATGGCTTGAAGCAAGCACCTAGAGCATGGTCTGACAAGATAGGACAGTATCTTGTCACTATTGGCTTTCAGATTTCCAAGGCAGATTTCTCACTTTATGTGAGAAAAACAGAGAAAGGTATTATGCTACTTGTCATTTATGTTGATGATTTGATTATGACAGGTGATAGTGATGAAGATATCCTTCATGTGAAAATGCTACTGAAGCAGAAGTTTGAGATGAAGGATTTGGGAGAGCTACGTTATTTCTTGGGCATTGAGGTGATTAGATCACCAAGTGGGATACAGCTCTTGCAGAGGCAGTATGGATTGGACATGCTATCCAAATATGGGATGACAGGCTGTAAGCCTATTTCAGTTCCTTTGGAGCAGAATGTGAAGCTGAGCACAGATGCAGGTGAGCTTCTAGAAGACCCTACTATGTACACACGCATAGTAGGAAGTTTGATTTATATGACTATTACCAGGCCAGATTTGAGCTATGCTGTTGGATTGGTAAGTCAGTTTATGCAGGCTCCAAGGAAACCACATTTGGATGCGGCTAGACGCATACTCAGGTATGTGAAGTCCACATTGCAGTATGGACTATTTTATGAGACTGGGGTTCAGATACAGTTGCATGGATACACTGATGCTGATTGGGCTGGTAGTATTTCTGATAGACGATCTACCAGTGGATATGTGTTCTCTTTTGGGAGTGCTACAGTCAATTGGAGCAGCAAGAAATAGCCTACAGTTGCCTTGTCGAGCACAGAGGCTGAGTACAGGGGTGCAGCAATGGCTGCATGTGAGGTAGCTTGGTTGCATAAGCTACTTTATGATATGCATCAGTCTACAGATGGGCCAGTTGTCATTTATTGTGACAGCATGAGTAGTATACACTTGGCAAATAACCCAGTCTATCATGCTAGAACAAAGCACATTGAGGTGCATTATCACTATGTGCGAGAGAGGGTTTTACTAGGTCTTATTGATCTAGTTTATGTCAGCATAGAGGATCAGGTAGCTGACATATTCACGAAGGCATTGGGCGCAGAGAAGCTGCGCAAGTTCAGAGACCTGCTTGGTGTGCAGGAATTGGGATTGAGCTCGAGGGGGAGTGTTGAGATATCGAGCTCCACTCGTGATACGCCAGGGTGACCGTTGTGTATTTATGTCACCGACTTGTCAGTTGCAGATGCGGTTGGTACACCGCCCCTGAATAATAGCTACATGATAGCTATCCTTATCTACTCTAGTTCGTGGCTCAGTTAGTATGCCACCTTAGTTTGTTGAGTTTGGTTTGAGACCCATATAGAGGGTTCTTCTATTTCTTTGTACTTGAGTTCTTTTGGCTTACACAACTAAGAAGAGGAAAAACTGTTTTCAGCCTCTACCCTTGTGTGTCTTCCCCCATTGTGCAAGCAAGAAAGCTTCAAGCGAGACTCCTTCCTTCTCTCCCACAATCTTGACACACTAAAGACACCGATTTTTGGCAGAATAAGGTTTTTAAAGTGCCAAGGTCTGTGGCCAGCTATGAATGTCAACCTCCTAAATGGAGAATAAGGGTATGCGGCTCCAACCTAGACACTTGGATGGCCTTTTGCAACACTCAAACCTTCATGCAGAATGACCCAACCTTTATGCCTTACCCTCAAAGGGTGGGAGTGGATTTTGACTCCAGTGTCCATGGCCACTACAACTTCCCTATAATCTATAATCCTCATTGTACTACATATGAAGAGGCCCTTGTCTTCACATCAGAGAACTTGTATGATATCCTAATCCAATTCACTAACGAATTCTCTTCATGCCCTAACCCCGCATTTATTACTACTTGTAATTACCTTAGATTGCTTAGGATACTCCTTAGGCAAGACCCCACCCCACAAGAGGGCGGTCTTCCAGTACTCCATTTTGATCCTAACACTATACATAGTTGCACAATGGCTCGACTAATGATGTGGGCTGCTATATTACCTTCATTTTGCTTAGCCCTTTTAGAGCACATGAATGATAGTTACTTCATTCGCTGCAATCATCCATTTCTCTCCACCACCGCCCTTCAAATCCGCCTAAACCTCAAGGGGTATCTCCGAAGCCACTAGTTTCTTAACAAATCTATTAAGCTTCCTTCTCCACCTCACTATGATGATGAAGATTAACTTTCGTCTTGACAATGTAACTTGGGCCCTATATATATATATATATCACATGTAGATACTACAAGATGCATATCAATCATAGTCACTACACCTAGGGGTCCTCAAGTGCATCTGGTGGCCTCGGTCGACGGTCGGTTCAACCCCGTAGCCCTTTGATCTCCCAGGACACTTGCTTAGGGCACATCAAGGGCATGACATACCTAGGAAGGTAATTCCTGCCTAGACCTGTCACCCTAAGCCCCCTGCACCACACCTCCCTTATGCACAAAATTGAATCCTCAAGTGTGGCACACCACCGAGGGCGTGCCCAAGGTTAACTCATCTCCCAGTTCCACAAGCAGGGGCACCACACACTCCACGGTAAGGCCGCAACACCCACAGGTAGTGCACCTTTCTTTTCTTTCCAGGTACAAACAAAGGCCCTGCCACCAACTCCAGAGGCCCCATCATCCATGCAATGCACTCCCCATCTTATGCAACATGTCACCATGTAGGCACAACAAAGCACGGGGTGGATGCAATAGCCCCAATGAAAAAGTGAATGAAAAAGCTCATTTGGAACAACACAAGAGAAGGCAATCACGAAGGGCCAAATGACATATCTGTCCAACTTTATCTTCAATTTTAAAGGCATAAATCCCTCCAAAACACCTTCCACCAGGGCTCATATAAGGGCCTTTCAGTTCCATAAATCCCTCCAATACCAAGGCTCTTTCCAAACGCAAGGGCCTTTCAATTCCATAAATCCCTCCAATACCAGAGCTCATTCCAAATGCAAGAGCCTTTCAATTCCATAAATCCCTCCAATACCAAGGCTCATTCCAAATGCAAGGGCCTTTCAGTTCCATAAATCCCTCCAACACCACGGCTCCTTCCAAACTCAAGGGCCTTCCAATTCCATAAATCCCTCCTACACACGATCCACCAAGGCTCATATACAAACTCAAAAAGCCACCTGGCTACTCTAGCAACACCGTCTGACTCACCACCCAAAGTGCCATGGGATTGACACTCAGCTAGGAGGGGGGTAATGTTTACTGTAAACAAAGGAAGTGGAAAACAAGGCATCAAGAGGAAAAGCACAAGGCAGAAAAAAGGAAAGGCGCCCTACAAAAGAGTGGGCCCGGAGGAGATCTAAAAGCATGGGAACAACACTAGGAGTCCAAGATGTAACCATGGAAGCTGCAAGAAGCCAAAAGCAAGAAGGTACACCTGTAAATATAAAGGTGCAACCAAAACTTCTATAAAAGAGCGCCAAGATCCCTCTTGTGCAATTTGTAACCATAAATGGGCAAGAGGACCAAGCTAGGAAGAGAGTTGGACAAATGGAAAAAAAGGGCCTACCGGCCATGTAAAAAAAGGGATAAGGGGATGACCGCCAAAAAGGGATTTAGGGTTTTGTATATAAAGTTCAAAAAGTGAATGAGAGCTCATTCTTTGGTGTGTGGAAAAGTGGACTCTTCTTCTTCTCTTCTTCTCTTCTCTTGCTTGCTTGTGAGTGCTTGAGGGAGGGAGTGTGAGTGAGAGAGGGAGTGAGTGTGTGAGAGCGAGGGATCTTGGAGGTGAAGCCCTCCCCCATCTCCTCTCTTCTTCTTCTTCTCCTCTCTTCTCTCGTCTCGCGTGTGGCTATGGAGGATGGTGCTTGAAGGAAGAGGCTTGAGGATGCTTGAGCACGCATCAAGAATCATGGAGCTATCAGAGTGCTTGAGAGAGGAAGCAACTCAATCGGGCATTAAGGTAAGCTCACCACACTCGTAGAGAGGGATAGCATGTTGGCTATATGAGAGGTAGCCATTAGTGCTCACTTGAAACACTTGAACAATAAGCAATCGGTGGGTCTTGGCAGTCTCGGCCTCTACATTAACCATAGCATACAATCTATGGGTCTTGGAAGTCTCGGCCTCTACATTAACCGTAGCATACAATCCTCCCTTGTTGTCCTATACTTTGGTTGGGATATACTCATATTCAATCTTTGTTTGAGCACTTGGGCTTGGTGAGCTACAACTTTCTTTTAAGATTGTCGTTTGAATCTTTGTCATTTTGTTCTGCCACTTTAAACATGGTGTTGCCAAAAGTTTGTTGCTGAGTTTAAATCATCTCATCCACTATTCTAGCCCTTTCTTTTTCCAAATTTTATTTGCATTCTGATTGAGCCAATTTCATGGCCAAGTCAAGCATGGGATTTGCATTCTTCTCTTTCCATTGACCCATATTTTCCATTACCTCTTCTAATCCCTTATTCTACTACTTTTCTAGGACTTCTAATGTTAAGTGTTGTTCATTCTAGGCTTATTGACTCAATTCTCTCCTTCTTTGCATTTCATATATTAGCTACATTTGGATTAGCTTATAGTTTTGCGATACCCTTAGAACTTCATTAGTCAACTCCATGACTTTTCTATTTCCTTGCTTGGCATCTTCTTTGGCTTTCTTTATTTCCTGTAGCTCTATATTTAGTTGCTCATGCAATCATATTAGTGTGTTTAGCTCCCCTTCTATCGAACTTTATCCCTAATGGAATGTGCATATTTACTTCCAAATACACTCTATTTTCCCTCTCCACTTTGTGTTATTCTTGCAGCTCTTCATACTTTCTCCTATGCCTACTTCTCTAGGGTTAAGCATAGGAAAATTTGACAAAGAAGAGAAAATGAAGGTACAATTGTAACAAAAAATACAATGACAATAGTACTAATAGTACTATTAAACAAATACTCTCAATAGTATAATAGTACTAACAAAATTGTATAGAGAAAACAATAGTATTGAGTAGTACTAAATTGTTTATTCAAAATAGAAGGATAGCAAATGGATGCCCTGTCATGTACAAGTGATGGGTTAGTCCCCAAATATAAAACTAATACTAAGAAACTTTAATAGCTTTGATATTTCAATACACAATGATGAGAGTGTGGGCTATATTAAGCACAATTCTATACTCTCAATAGTACCTCTATGGTATCTCACTATCTATTGTTACACCCACAGTCTAGAACTACTCAGTTTTACTATAGAGCAATTGATATATCTTGGTAAAGTGAGTGAATCTCAAGGATCCGTTTGCGGTGAATGCTAAAAGATACCAATAGTCAAGTTGTAGTACACAAAGAAGATTAATGTTTTATACTTCTTCTTTTCCAAAAGTTAACAATTGGATTTAGAGATATCGCTTTGCAAAAATGCTTACAGTAAAGGTGATACAAGAAATATGCTTCTTGATTGAAGAATGACTTTCCATAATCCAACCCCACCTATTGTATACTATCAAAAGTGCACTCATAGGTCAAATGTATAACCTTAGACACATATTTCCACATCATTCTATCATTCTTACATTGTCCTTAACCTTTGCTAAACCAATGTATTTTTCGCACCCTAGTCAAGAGATGGTGTGAAAAAATGAAAGCTTCTCTAATTATTTTATGTCAGTATGTTGCATTGATCTACTTTTCCTTCTCAAGTGCAACTAGTACAATTATTTCCTCTTCCAATTGGTCCTATTGGTCCTGTAATTCTTTTAACAAATATTTGAATTCCTCTAGAAGACTTTTTTGCAAGTAGAGATCAGAGGTCAAGAATCCTTCAATCCTAGTAGCTTAGGTGCCCTCTACACTAACTTTGTATCTGTGATGATGACTATCCTTTTAGCACATATGACTAACCTCTTTTGATCTTAATTCTGAGAGGGCTATAATTTGTGCTTCCAATTCATGTATCATATCCTCCAATATACTTTTAGAGTTGTCTTTAGTTGTGGCTACTAGGATGAATGGCATGATGGTCATGGTTGGCAATGATGGACCTTTTAGTAATGTCTTACACTTTCCCATTACTAATGGATGTTGTCAGGTTCTTACTGCACTCAAGCATGCTCCTTGACTACTACTTCTATCAAGATTCCAAGATTAGGACACATGATTGCTAATTCTTTGGCCCTTGTTGGTTGCTTTATTGATCTCCTAATGTCTAGGGCTAAATCTTCCTCTTCTTTTTATTTGATCTCCTCCTCTTCCTCTTATTGCTTTTTCTTTAGTTCCTCCTCTTCCCTTCAAGATTCCTCCTTAACTCTTTCTATAGTCTTTTTTTTTCAAATGTAGTTTGAGAGCAGAGTTTTGAGCCCGGGATGTGCCTAAAATTTGCCAAAAAATCCGGAATTTAGGGGGAAAATATTTAACATCGAAGGTGGCAGCTCCAACTACGATGATTTTAAGCACCAAGTGAACTATGACTTTTAAAAGGCACCCGAGTGACACTTGTTGATTTTTGATAAATTTTCAGACTGCCATGCGGGTTGTCAAGAGTTACCAGTCAATGCAGGATGTAAAGCTGGACGCGCAAAAATTTATAGCATTCGAATGGGAGCCAGGACGGAGAAATGGCCACAAAATGGTCAAGATATGAAAAGGTGGACACTTGGGAGGCCAAAATTGGGCATGCCTTTTGAGTTTGCACCCCCCTCTAAAATTGTATGAACCTTATGAAGCAAAAAACGTGGAGAGAGAAGGAGAAGTATGGCGTGAAGAATGCGCTCGAAATTTGTGCCATGGATCATGGAGATGGTGATTGCAAGTTACAAACAACCCATCCAACTGACATTACCCCCGATCTTCTCCCTCCTTGCCGGTCTTATCGCCTGTCTTTGCCCGTGAAATGGCTATGGGAATGAGAAGAACCAATTCTAGTCTTTCTCTCTCCTCCCTCTCTCTCCCTTAAGGGGCTGTTCTTGTGTGCAAGAGGAAAATGAAGAATGGTGAAGGAAAGCTTGTCCGGTTGGAACCGGATTGCTTCCGGATCAATGAAGACATGAAGATTGCTGATCTTGAAGGTGCTGGACAATGAATGTGGGCTGACTTGCAGTCCCGTACCAAAACCAAGATCCCGAGACACAAAGCCTAAGCGGTAATTCAATTTTTATGAAGGAAAAATGAGTTTTTATGCTATTTGGTTGATGAAATGTTGTTCCCATGGGCTGATTATGCATTATGTTGTTGTTTGCTATGATTTTGATCAGTTCATGCTCAGAAAATTAGAAAATTATAAGTGATATGGCTGAAATTAATGTCATAAAACCCATAAAACACGCATTTAAGGAGTAAAAATGGAGTTTTTTGCAAAATAAAGGGAAAATATGAGACATAACATCTACAAAACCTGGAATTTTGTTGTCAAGGAACCTAAGGGCCACAGCCCACAATCAATCTTAATTTCTAGTCATTTTTTGTTGAAGAAAATAGAGGAAAAATACCAAAAAATGGTAAAAAATGGGTTTTAAATGGGAGAAAATTAGGAAATGATAAAAGGAAAATCCTAGAAAATTATATAAGTGTTTGTGCAATGTATAATGAAGGTAGAGCACGATATTGGCCTCGGTTTACCCTCGTTTCTATGTTTTTGTCCGTGTTTATCACTTTCTCTACAAAGAAATATACATAAAACGATCTTTTCACCTATCAACGAATGCAAAACATTAAACGGTAGGGTGAGAGGGGAGGTTGAGCGTCAAAGTATAATCTTAAATCTGATTTATGTGTTGCATCATGCCTATAGGCTGTTGTTTTAAAATAAAGAGAAAGGTAGTATGAGCGTAAGGCTCAGTGTCTTTTCTCTTTGCAATACATAAACGCTAGCATGGAAATCATGAAAAGATTGGTTTCGCACGATGCACAATGCTGATTTTCTTTTATTTGTGCACTAAACCATTCACATTATGCACTATGCATGGTTCATGGTATCAAAGGAAATCTCTTGGACTGCATAGCAATTGTTTTCTTAGGAATTTGACCCACGATTGAGAGTGTGAGGTTATCCCTTGTCGTAGGATAGAGGTTTGGTTTCCTAAGGGACTGTTAAGTAAGGACACATGGTATATCTCCTGGAAGTACGAGAAATATAAAAGAGAGGATTTTGTGTTCGTTTGTTTTATATGTTTAGTAGCGCATCAAAGGGATAATCCCTGCGATGTAGGAGAGTTGCAGTGGAGCCGCGGTGTTTCTACCTAGAGGTTCCTCCATGTGTGTGATCGTGGCATTGCCAATGTGTAAGGGTTCTCCCTCTGAGGAGATTAAGGGAAATGTTGGACTATAAACTATAAACGCGTAGATTAAGCTTTAGGGCAGTTTGTCCTTTAGCATTAGATTGACGCTCCTGGTCCGCAAGGCCGTGAGGGTGTTTGTGTGTCATGAGCATGAGGTCCGGTTAGTGCCATAGCCAGTGCCGGCCCATTTTAGGTCCCATCAGTGGTGCGTCTGCCGAGAGCTGCCTATAAGTGGCGGTTTTCGAATCTAGGGTTTCAAGGGACCCTAAATTATCCATAAAATGGGGTTTGTTCAAGGATGGGAAAACTTGGCTTTCCCCATACAAAACTTACTAATGGACTTGGTTAGTTATGTAGAGCATGAGTCCTCTGCAAAAGATAATTTATGTGATGAAAAGAGTGGCCCATTAGTGGTTACCCCATCCTCTAATACGATGGCATGGGTCGAGGTTTGCCTTGGTGTGGTCTCTACCCAAGAGAAATCATGTTTAACCATCCATCAACCTAGAGGGCATGGAACAAGCATGTTGGAAACTAGGGTAGTTATGGCATCAGCAGGTCATCATGCTAAAGCCATGATGCCATGGGAAAGCGCTGATATACGATGGAATATGCTTATGGTTGAAACATCTCATGTAATGGGCCACCATGACGACATAGTAGGCATCACAAGGATATTAGAAGCCCTAGTTGTCAAGGGAAAACCGTTGCTTAAAAGGCATGGTTCCCAAGTTTTAAGAAGTGGTAATGATAAATCTGCTTTGGATACGAACCAAAAGCTCTTATATAAACTTGTTATGGACTTTCCTTTTAAAGGGAAAGGTATGGAAGATCCTCTAAGAGGGAATCAAAATGACATGTTGAAATTTATAGGACTCCCTAGACCACTCAGTGAGTTAGTAGAAAGGGATGTCAATGGGGATATTAACCTCCCTACACCGAAAAGGGTGGGGATGGAAGAGGTTAAAGATCCTAAGAGGCTGGACCCCGATCATGATGAATATGAAGATTTTAATGACCCGGTGTTGATCCCAAAAGGAAGGACTAAATGTCCTCCTCTTTATAGGGATCTCCTAGTGTTTTATGAGTTTCCAAATGAGGATCGGATGATTCATTTAAGAGAATATGACCTAACTTGCATTGCAAGTGGGTTCGACGATATACATCGGATGCTCGTATTCCCAAGTACCCTAAAGGGAGAGGCAAGGAAATGGTACTGGAGCCTCCCAAGAGGGTCGATCAAATCATTTGAGGAGTCTTGTGATAGATTTCTAGATGAGTATGAAAAGAAGCTCTCTATGATTCAGGTCTTAGGGCAGCTTATGCAGTTTAGACAGGAGTCTTATCTTTCTCTTAAAGAGTATGCTAGAGCCTTTGATAGCATTCTTAGGCTTTGGCCAAGAAGAGCCAGTGCACTACCGGATGATGTGCTACGTGAGCTCTTTCTGAATGGCTTGGAGATTAATACGCAAATCCAAGTGGGACTGCGGAATCCTAAGTCGTTAAGGGAAGCAAAAATGCATGCCATTGATTATGAGGGTCACATTCAGAGATGTTGGGAAAACTTTTGGAGTTTTCCCCGCTCAATACAAGTGCATCCTAGTTTCCAACCATTTCTGCAAGAAGACAGCTCACTTGTTGATACCAAGGTAGCCTATGAGGGGAACCTTGGTGGCCAAAATCTCAAAGCAGAAAATGGCCATCCTATGAGTAGTAATGGCATGCCCTTCAGTGAAATGGTTCCAAGCCATGTAAGTCCCATTAGGTCTTGCAACACTTCCACGAGAGGTAGTTGTGATGGCAACATGGATGGAACCAATGGGCCTATGAGTGTTGATAAGCATTCTATGTGTGGTTCTAATTTTGTTGCTAGTAAGGCTCTTGAGAGACCTTTGGTGTCGGAATCATGCTTCCGGGTGGATGTTGTTTCCTTCAATGAAAGCATGGTTCTTATGGAAAAAAATAAGACATCTTTTGTAAAGAGGATGCAAAATGCTAAAAGTCCACCTGTGCTTCACAAAGGTCATAAGGATGTGAGGCCATTTGGCCATAGGGATAAGTTTTCATTGAGTTCGTTAGACCAGTGCAGCAAATTGAGGGAATGCAAGAATATTAAGGGAAATGTGAGATGGGTTTGGAGACCCAAATCTCCAGAAGTATGGCAGAAGTGTCGGATGCAAGGCCAAGGATCCCATCTGGATATATTTTGTCGAACCCCCAAGAGGATAAGACTGGATATACATCTGACAATATACACTGCCTTGGGATACACCCATGTGATGTGCCTAGGCTTGAAGCTCTATCTAGTTTGGGTCACAGCACTGATTTATGTGAAAACCCAAATAGGGGAGGTTTGAATGAGTATAAAGCTATGATTATTTCTGCCAAAGGATCCACTCAGCCGCTTGAACGACCAGTTTATTCGGATGACAATAAATGTGGGACATGCGAGCCCACTGAGGCCGTTCATTCAGCTCATAGTGCCCAAGAAGGGATCGGCCTTATTGATGAGTTATTTGTGGAAAGGCTTGGACTTGTAGCTCTAAAAAACCTAAGATCAAAAACTACAAGATTAAGCTTTAACCTAACTTGCATGAGTAACATGGGGCTAGTCGACCTATGATATACTATCCTTGGCACCCTGGGTAGGCTGATAGGGTGTGATGTATATGCCAAGGACATCAGTATTACGTGGACTAAAATGACCTATCTAGTTTTAAGCTAGGAATGCTAGCTACTTTGGATATTAAGTCCAGATTTCGTTAGGCCAAGAGGGCCAGTTGTCTGTTTAGTGCAGGTGTGGCTAATGGTTTCTTGTTTTAGTTCTATGCTAGACAGGTTTAAAGAAGAGCTTGGAAGGAGCCTTTGTTGCGTGGAAGCTTCTCGTGGCCCTATCTAGGTGATATCTCTCCTTTATTAGTAATGTGTTTTTATGCTATATGTGTCTGTGTACTTGTTGGGGGATTTTTCTTTTCTTGTTGGGGACCAGCATCTAAGGCATGAAGTCCCAGGTTTAGGTTAGTTATGTCTGAGGGAGGCCTGAGTAGTCATTGCCTCCTGTAAAGACATTGTCAGACATTGAAAGACCTGTTTTAGAAGGGAGTCCTAGTGACCCTGTTCTACTAGCCTGCTAGGCAGCCGTTCTAGGAGTTCTTGTTAGTTGTGAGGCAGTTTAGAGAAGCCTGCCAGAAGAAAAATAATGATGCTAGGGGGAAAGAAACCCTGAATATCTTAAAGAAAATAGATATATACAAAGGTGTGTAAAAAGGGATTCTAACCCCCTATAAAAATAGAAAAGAAAAGAAAGGAAAATTTATAAGCAGTCAATCATCGCCTTGCGAAGGCCTGGTAGGTTTCTGGGGACGAGTCAACCGGGGGCCGATGCCTTGTCTTCCTAGGGGTGGCTTCTTGCTGGAAAAGAAGAAAGTAAGGAAGGTTGGAGCGAAAATAAAAGTGAGCGTCAGAAAAAGGATTAAGTGTCGCCTTGCGAGGGCTTGGTAGGTTCTTGGGTACCGAGACAGGTCCTGAGGCCGATGCCCTATTCTCCTTGGGTCACTACGCTCAGCTCTCTCCTTTTTACATGCCTGAGTATGGGGAAAATAAAAACCTAAAAGAAGAAATGTGCTAAAAGAAAATACTTCTTGATCAGGCTATAGGAGTCCTCACCTAGTAGGAACTCCTGGTTGTGTTGTCCTTATTTAGGTAGGTAGTTCAAATCACCACTTAGGGCGGCCTCTTTGATAGCTCTTTTTAGTTTGGTCGTGTTGGAGCAGTCGGTTAGTGACTAGCTTTGGACCTTCTATCAGATTATGCTAGGCCTACTCCTTGTGGATGTCATGCCTTGGTTCTGTCAGGGGGTAGGGTGAGCATTGTGATGTGTTTAGTATGTATCTATTTTGTATCAGCTTGATGCTTCCTTTGGTTGTTTTTGTGCAGATCTGTTGTGGGATTCAACGGGCTGAGTCGCCCTATCCCGTGGTCGCCAATGAGAGAGGGGTTTTGAGCCCGGGATGTGCCTAAAATTTGCCAAAAAATCCAGAATTTAGGGGAAAAATATTTAACATCGAAGGCGGCAGCTCCAGCTATGACGATTTTAAGCACCAAGTGAACTATGACTTTTAAAAGGCACCCGAGTGACACTTGTTGATTTTTGATACTTTTTCAGACTGCCGTGCAGGTTGTCAGGAGTTATCAGTCAATGCGGGATGTAAAGCCAGATGCGCAGAAATTTACAGCACTCGAATCGGAGCCAGGACGGGGAAATGGCCACAAAATGGTCAAGATATGAAAAGGTGGACACTTGGGAGGTTCAAATTTCTAGCTTAATTATGATTTTCTTCTTTCACCTTCATTAGAGGTTACTGACTTTGTTTCCTCTAGTTGTCCCACATGTTGTTTTTGCAAGGTTCAAATTTGTATGCTTTGTACATCTTGAACTTTTTTCCTTCTCTCCTCTGGTAGCCATTCCGAAAATTTGTGATTGTGGAGTTTCATGATTGTGCATATTAATTGATTCACTTCTTTTTCCCTAGTTAGACTTTGCCCAAGAAGCTTGGCTTCATGTTTTCTTTTTACCAATCCTTGCCATGTTTTAAGCTTTCATTGAGTTTCTACTATCCTTCTTGCTACCTCTTCTACCTCTTGTAATTTCCTTACCTCTCCTCTTCTAGACCTTCCATAGGCTCTTGCTTTGATGTCCCTTCAATTGTTGATGACACTTTTGGATTGATACAATAGGAGGCTCCTATGATGATGGTGCTTTTCTTACCTACAATCTTTATTAACTTCTCTATAGTTGTTGTGAAGATGCCACAATAACTTTTGTTGTGGCCTTTTCCCTTTTTGCACTCTTACTTACTCTATTGGTGTGGATCTCAATTCTTTAGGGCCTTATGTTCTTACACTCCGATTTTTGGTCGTTACATGGGTGATTTCCCTAATATATGCATTGAAATTTTTCTTTTCCACATTTCCTACTACTAAGCTTCTGACATTCCCACTTGGATAGTGCTCATTGTGGAGTTGTTTTTGGTGCCAGAAAAAAGTGTATGATTTAACTTTTATTGGTTCCTCACAATACGATTCCAAATGTCTTCTATCAACTTGGTATAGACATCTATATTGCATCTTAGTATCTTTTCTTTTTTCTCCAACAACTTCAAGGATTCATGTAGGACATCTAGTCATAGTGGTATTGCTATATAATGTCAGCCATTTGCATACTCCATTATGATAATTCCACTATACTTCTCAAGTTCATTGGCTGTAAGGAATTATGTGAACTTGTTGTGGTCCACCTCACCTTTGAACTTTTCCATGTAATCCTACAATCCTCATCTTTCTAAGCACCTTTTCTTTTGGATCTTTAGCTACTATCACAAAAAGCTTTTGTATCCAATAGTGCTTAGGTCATGATATCACTCGATTTCCATTTTCAAATTGTATCTTGCTTGGTCTTCTTCTATGAATGCTAGGTGAGACTTATTGATTTTATCCTATACAACCTTCTCTTGCCATTTTAAAGAACCTAATATAACACATGATGTTGATATTATTTTATTAACAAAAAGATATTTACTTAGATTTGAATCCTACTTTTTTGTGTGCCACCTAGTTTTTTGGTTGTGCCCTAGAGAGTCCCTCCCCTTGCCTAAATGATTGCAATACTTACCACGATTGCAAAAGATGACTTGTGAATGTGGATTCTAAGGTGTCCAGTTTTCATTAAGATATGCCTATGCACTTGTCTATATACATGGTAATATGATATACAATTACTTTTTTACCAACTAATCGTAAAAGTGAGGGTTATGCTCAAATCCCACATCATGATTCAAATCGTGTGGGCTCATGCCAACATGGGTAATGTAGACTAGAATGTTAGTTAGGATATCACCCAAGCTTATCCTCCTAGAGATGTGAAGTTATTCCCCACTGAGAATACATTTTAGATATGGGTGGTGCATGATGTTTTCCTCTCATGGTCTAATTCAAGTCAAGGCAAGTATCTTGGACAAAGTAGGAGGGACATTAGGACAAGTCATATTCACTAGACTTGATGCCATGAGGTTGTTTGGTATTGGTTATTATCTGAGAGCTTACCCTTTCCCATTGTGCACATAAGGTAAACCATTTTTGTAGGAAAAAGAACTTGGATTTTGCAAGGCAATGGAGATTTGGAAGATCATCCAGTGTTGTTTTCACACAACTATGTTTGAAGGAGGTCATAAGGCATCCTTCAAGAGCTTTTGTAAAAATTGCATGCCACCATAGTGACCAGAATTTGAGCAAGTACACAAAAAATATGAGAAAATAGAAACATCTTTACTTTCAAAACAACCACTAATACAAAGATGGCTCTATCAACTTGTGTGTTTCCACTATGAAGCTTAGATGGCAATCCAAATAGATGATAGGCAAAGATATTAAGGGTAACTCAAAGAACTATAACTTAGTGAAATATAGATTGATTATGGATTTGGAGGAGTCTTCCTTTTATAGCCTAGGAAGGTAGTTTGGTTAGCCTATCTAACCATCTTATGAACCTTCCCTAGTCAAACAAGGAATATTCCAAGAAATATTCCATCTACTGTTGGGCCAAGCGCACTACCCCCAAATCCTCATCAGGGGGCTGTAGAGGCGATCAACCGCCAAGACCCACGGATCGCTTATTGTTTTAAGCGTTCCAAGCCAAACACTAGTGGCTAACTCTCACATAGCCAACGTGCTATCCATCTCTATGGGTGTAGTGATCTTACATCCACGCCTGATTGAGTTACCTCCTCTCCTAAGCACTCTGGTAGCTCCACGATCCAAGTGCAAGCTTCAAGCAAGCTCCATCCTCAAGCTCCGCGCTCCAAGCTCCATTTCCACGAGCAAGAGAAGAGAAGAGAAGAGAAGAGAAGAAGAGAGGAGAAGATGGAGAGCTTCTCCTCCCTGGTCCATCACCCTCACACTCCCTCTCTCAAGCAAGCACAAGCTCAAGCAAGCAAGAAGAAGAAGAAGAAGAGGAGGAGGAGAGCCACTTTCAGCCACACACAAGAATGAGCTTCTCATTCACTTTTCAACTTTATATACAAAATCCTAAATCCTTTTTTGGGCTGTCATCCCCTTATCCCCTTTTTTACATGGCCAGCCGTGGCCTAGGCCCTCTTTCCCATTGTCCTCCTATCTTCCTAGCTTCCTTCCTAGCGCCCACATCTACCTTTACAAATTGCACGGGTGAGAGCTCGGCACTCTTAAAATAAATCATGGTGTGCCTTATGCTTTTTTACAAAAGTATAGACTCTCACTTTTTCTCGTGCACCTTTTTTCTTGATTTAGGACTTTTTTGCACTTCTTGTGTTTCTAGATTCGTCTTGGTGCACCTTCGTCTTCCGTTTCACTTTTGCCTTGGCCTTGTCTTCTGCTTTATATTTATTGTATTCTCCACCTTGTTTATCTAAGGGTTAACAAGGGCCCTTGAGACCACCCACTAGGGGCCATTTCCACAGCCCCTAGACCCTAAAATAGGGATCCCTTATGACTCACACATTTCACAACTTGACGTAATGTGTCTCAAGTTGCTACCATCATAACTACTCTATCTAACCCAAAGGTTAGTCCCATAAAGGTCATCTTTTTGCTATCCGGTCACATAGACCTCATCTGACATACAAGTCAAGATTTGACTCACATGGCTTCTTCTCATAATGGGGACCTACAACTTATGAGCACCATGGATCGTTGGTGGAACCTTGCAAGGGTGGGGCATTAAGCATATCTAATAGCATTTTTCCACAATAGTTTAGTCATTAGATCTTCACAGTAAGTAATAATTGTTGAGATGGCAAGCTCAACACATGTGGACATGGATGATGGACCGCCTGGTTAGATGGGTCCACACGTCTACACTTAGCACGTCGGTGGTCATTATGCATCTTACATGGCCACTGACTCATTACTTATTATATTCAGGTCGTTACACCTATTTACAGCTGTCATAGTTATAGCGCCAGTCGACTAGTGTAGTCAGTTATGCATTGTTTGACTTAGTAGGCCACTTTCCTTTTATGTTGTATCTTATCTATACTTTGTGTAAATTGTAAAGTGAGTGAAGAAGAAGAAAAAATTAGCAAGAAAATGTTTTGGCCTCCATCTCTCTTCTTGTCTCTTGAGTGAGCTTCTCCTTGTGCATTCTGTGTGTGTTCGGCGCAGCATCTTGAGCAACCCCCTCCACCACGCGATTCTTGACATGGTATCAGGCCCATCCTTCAACTCTTTCTCTTGGATAGTGCCTGTGGAGGCACCGGAAGCAGGGCAGACCAAAAATCTCAGGTTGCAGTGAGATTTGGTGTGCGCGAAGAGCGCTGTGTATTCTGCAGATCAGCCCTTTAGGGCTTTCCCGCTGTTATTTTGGGCATCTGAGGCCGTTTCAGGGCCCGTTTTAGAGTCGCAAGGTTGCAGACAGCAGTTTCAGGGTATACTGTGACTTCAACTGTATTGACCGAACGTGGGTGCACAGGTTACAGATTTCAGATCTGTAAGTTCAAAGGTGTTTACCAGTAGTAAACACAAGGTTTATCTGCAAACTGGTTGCAGATTGTATGTATTGTTGAGCAGACAATGAAAAAGACTATCTGGTGTACTACTGTGCACTACAGGTCAAGGGTTGCAGAAGATTTGCTTGCTGTTTGGTATTAGTTTTGTGATAATGGCAGAGAATAGTGGAAGCCCCATCATTGAGAAGCTCGACAAGAACAACTACCCATCATGGAAGTTTCATGTCACGAACTTCCTTATTGGAAAAGGCCTCTACGAGTTCGTTTCAGGTGAAGAAAAGGAGCCGGAGGTGAGTGATCCTCCAACGGCAGAAGAGACAAAGGCACGAAAGGAATGGAATGCAAAAGACAAGAAGGTCATGTATTGGTTGTCTGCAGTAATTGACAATAACATGCTGGGACACATTAGAAATGCAGAGAATGCATATGCAGCTTGGACCATACTTGAAAGTATGTTTTCTGTAAATACAAAGGCACGAAAGATTCAACTCAAGCAAGAGTTAAATACATTGAAGAAAGGGAAGATGTCTATCAATGAGTATGCACTGAAAGTAAGAAGCATTGCAGATGCATTGGCAGCGATTGATGCAATGCCCGATGATGATGATTTGGTGTCGTCTACCTTGGGTGGACTTCACAATGAAAAGGCTTGGAAGTCTTTTGTAACTTCCGTATATGTCAAAAAGCCATTTCCAGATTTCGATGAATTGGTCTCCCTTATGATCACTGAAGAAATCAACATGTAGAGTGAGACATCTGAAAGAAGTGGTGAACAGGTCCAAGCTTTCTACTCCAGTTCAGGAAGGGGACGTGGCAGGTTCTCTTCAAGAGGCCGTGGTACAGGACGTGGTAGTGACAACCAGCAAAACAGATTGAATCAGCAATTTGGCGATATGCAGGTTTCAGGAGGTCGTGGTAACTTTAGAGGCAGGGGGAGCTTTAGAGGAAGAGGTGGATGGCAGAACAGAGGTTCTAACAACTCTGGTATTCTGTGCCACTACTGTGGCAAAACAGGTCATATTGCAGCCCAATGTTATGCTAAGAGAGATGATATCCGCAGTGGTAAGTTGCAGCAAGGAAACTATGCATCGTCTTCACGACAGAATGAAGACAAAAATGAACGTTTGTTCGTTATGCAGCATATGCTGAATGCTGTTACAGGAAAGGGAACACATGAAGATGTTTGGTATGTTGATTCAGGTGCATCCAATCATATGACCAGCCATGCAGAATGGTTTGGAGAGATGCAGGATTTGCAGAATGCAGGTTATGTGCAGACGGGTGATGACTCATGCCACCCAATTTCACACATTGGAAAAGTTCCCTTGTCCTTGCATGATGGTAAGACAAAGAGCCTTTCAGATGTATTACATGTGCCATCTATTACAAAGAACTTGGTGTCAGTTGGTCAAATGGTAGAGCAAGGGCTGCAAGTCAGATTTAATGCAAAGGGCTGCTTTGTAGAAGACTTCAATGACAAGTGCAGGTTGGTAGCAAAGGGAAGTAGAGTTGGACGTATGTTCACTCTAGATGCTGGAATTCCTACTATGAATGCGGCTATGTATGCCAAAGGAAAAGGTGTTGTTGCAGACATTGAAATTTGGCACAAACGCATTGGACATGCAAATGTACAAAGGCTGAAATTAATGCAGTCCAAAGGGTTGGTTACAGGTTTGCCTACATTTAAAGTTGCAGAATTTCAGAAGGTATGTGAAGCATGTCAGTTTGGTAAGCAGGCAAGACAACCCTTTTCACATGACAGAGATGTAAGCAGAAATATCCTTGATGTTGTGCAAACAGACATTTGGGGGCCTACACAAAATGTATCTCTTGGAGGTAGTTCATACTTCGTCACATTCATTGATGATTGTTCTAGAAAGCTGTGGGTATATTTTATGAAGGAAAAGAGTGAAGCATTTGAGCATTTTAGAACTTTCAAGGCTGCAGTTGAAAGAGAAACAGGCTTGAAAGTAAAGTGCCTGAGGTCAGATGGAGGGGGAGAGTACCTCTCAAATGAGTTCAGTGATTTTCTGAGGTCTCATGGGATAAAGAGACAGTTCACATGCAGGTATACCCCACAGCAAAATGGGGTTGCAGAAAGGAAAAACATGCATATTGCAGAAGTTGCACGCGCCTTGATGACTGAAAAGAATATGCCTAAGCATTTTTGGTCTGAGGCTGTTCATACTGCTGTTTATATTATGAACAGAACTCCCACAGCTGCAGTTCATGGTATGACCCCCGAAGAATGTTTTACAGGTAAGAAGCCTGATGTTTCACACTTGAAAGTGTTTGGCTGCATTGCGTATGTTCATGTGCCAGATGAGTTGCGAAAAAAACTGGATCCAAAGGCTGAAAAGTGTGTCTTTATTGGATACTCTTTAGAGCAGAAAGGGTATCGCTGTTACAACCCTGTCACATGTAAGTTCAGAGTGAGCAGGGATGTCATCTTTGATGAAATGAGCAGTTGGTATGCATCTAGTGGTGATGCATTGGATGATGATGATGATCATGACACTCATGTGCATGCTGAAAGGCAAGAATCACGGACTCTTAGTGGACCAGAGACGTCATCTGGTAGTCCTTGGTCTGGGAGACTAAGGAGTACCTCTACATCTTTGGGTGCATCTAGTAGCACTACAGGTAAAGACAAAGGAAAGAATAAGGTGTCAGAAGGCATTGATGCAGTTCTTGATGGAGACTCCAGTGGCTCAGAGAGCTTGGATGATGAGCTTGGCATTCCTTCAGTGAGGACTCCAGGTGTGCAGAGAGCACGTGTTAATGCAAAGACTCCATTGAGTGATCCAGTGGTACGTAGGTCTAGCAGGGTGAGATACCCTGTTAAAAGATTTGGTTTTGAAGGTTATGCAGCTCATCATTATGCTTATATGGTGAAACTAGTTGAGGATGTTGAGCCCACATGTTTTGAGGAGGCTGTTGGTCATGCTCATTGGGATGCAGCAATGGATGAGGAGATGGCTGCATTAGAGGCCAATAAGACTTGGGATTTAGTATCATTGCCGAAGGGAAAGAAAGCTATTGGATGTAAGTGGGTTTATAAGATTAAGCACAATGCAGATGGTTCTATTAGCAGGTACAAAGCTAGGCTGGTTGCAAAAGGCTATGCCCAGACATATGGCATAGATTATGATGAAACCTTCAGTCCAGTTGCTAGGATGGGAACTGTCAGATGTGTGATTGCTTTGGCAGTAGCCAAAGGTTGGAGGTTGCAGCAAATGGATGTAAAGAATGCCTTCTTGCATGGTGATTTGCAGGAAGAAGTGTATATGGATCAGCCAGCAGGTTATGAAGATTTAGAGCATCCCACGTATGTGTGCAGGTTGAAGAAGGCACTCTATGGGCTCAAGCAAGCACCTAGAGCATGGTCTGACAAGATTAGAGAGTATCTTGTCAATATTGGCTTTTATGTTTCTGATGCTGATCACTCACTTTATGTGAGAAAGGGAGATGCAGGTTTGGTCATCATAGTCATCTATGTGGATGACTTGATTATTACAGGTGACAGTGATAGTGGAATTGCTGAAGTTAAGGGATATTTGAAGATGAAGTTTGAGATGAAGGATTTAGGTGAGCTAAGGTACTTCCTTGGCATTGAGGTGATCAGATATGATGATGGTATATGGCTGTCCCAAAGACAGTATGGCTTGGATATGTTGTCCAAGTATGGTATGACTGCATGCAAACCACTTTCAGTCCCGTTGGAGCAGAATGTAAAGCTAAGTGCTGATGTTGGGGATGAGATAGAAGACCCTACTATGTTCAGGAGGATAGTGAGGAGTTTGATCTACATGACCATTACAAGGCCAGACTTGAGCTACGCTGTTGGTCTTGTGAGTCAGTTTATGCAAGTACCTAGAAAGCCACATTTGGATGCAGTCAGACGCATATTGAGATATGTGAAGTCCACATTACATTATGGACTTTTCTATGAGGCAGGTACAGATGTACAGGTGTTTGGATACACAGATGCAGATTGGGCTGGTAGTATGTCTGATAGAAGATCTACCAGTGGATACATGTTCTCTCTTGGTAGTGCAGCAGTTGCATGGAGCAGCAAAAAGCAATCTATAGTTGCTTTGTCAAGTACAGAGGCTGAGTATAGAGGTGCTGCTGTTGCAGCATGTGAGGTAGTATGGCTGCAAAAGTTATTGGCTGATTTGGATGTCCAGGTGGAAGGTCCAGTTGTCATTTATTGTGACAACATGAGCAGTATACAGTTGGCTAGGAACCCTGTGTTCCATGCCAGGACAAAACATATTGAGGTACACTACCACTTTGTGAGAGAGAAGGTACTAGCAGGTGAGATTGACTTGGTGTATGTCAGCACACAGGATCAGATAGCTGATATCTTCACGAAGGCATTGGGTACAGAGAAGCTTCAAAAGTTTCGAAGCTTACTTGGAGTTGCAGAGATGCAGTTGAGCTTGAGGGGGAGTGTTGAGATGGCAAGCTCAACACATGTGGACATGGATGATGGACCGCCTGGTTAGATGGGTCCACACGTCTACGCTTAGCACGTCGGTAGTCATTATGCATCTTACATGGCCACTGACTCATTACTTATTATATTCAGGTCGTTACACCTATTTACAGCTGGCATAGTTATAGCGCCAGTCGACTAGTGTAGTCGGTTATGCATTGTTTGACTTAGTAGGCCACTTTCCTTTTATGTTGTATCTTATCTATACTTTGTGTACATTGTAAAGTGAGTGAAGAAGAAGAAAAAATTAGCAAGAAAATGTTTTGGCCTCCATCTCTCTTCTTGTCTCTTGAGTGAGCTTCTCCTTGTGCATTCTGTGTGTGTTCGGCGCAGCATCTTGA